>NC_138027.1:31921665-32081665 GCF_964106645.2 Podarcis pityusensis | reverse complement strand
TTTAATTTGAAGGTTAAGTGCATGCTTAAATATCTGTCATTAAAATCAACAGGACTTAAAAGTGCTTGCAATTGCACAAATAACAGCAGAAAAGATTCCCTGATGTAATCCCCCCACCCCGCGCCCTCTTTGACCTTATTTATTTATTTATTTAACTCCCTACCATTCACCATGAGGTCCCAGGGTGGGTTAGAACAACAAACAGATGAGACAATGTAAAAATAGATTAAAATCACTACAATTTTAAAACAAACTGTTCTAAAATGGAACAAAGCAATATGTGTTCAGCAAAGGTGATGGGAATTGATGCCTCATCCTCATATCCAAGGGTGTACATCCTGCCAGGTTACCCCAACATAAACCAATGCATATACAGTACAGTGAAAAAGAAAATAAACATTAGACAAGCAAGACCTGCAACAAAATGTTGCAGCGTGAAGTGCCGTAGTTCAGAATTCCAGGCACTCTATTCCATTATGCCTCCCAATCCATGGTTTTCCATTTTTCCTCCCAACTGTCAGTGAATATTTCACAGTCACCAAGCACTCCCAGTTTCATCAGGTTGCTTGGGTTTTATTCCCTCTGAAGATTTTTGTACTTTTGTAAACTTTGAGGTTCCCCAAGTCTGACGATACCTTCCTTGTGTAGCCTTTTTGGCTACATAAACAATGAACCCCCCCCCCAAAAAAAATATTGGAAATACTCTATATGATATATGTGCATGGAAGAAAGCAAATTTTAAAAAGGAAACACACTGAAATTTGAAAAGGTACAGTGAAAGCAAAGTGCTGTCAATTAAAAACTCACACCATACAGTAAGACCAAATTAACCATAGTGGATGAAGGTTACAGCAAAAGATATAACTGATTTCTCCTATTATTCAGCATATAGTGGAATATATGGATTTATAGATAATCAAAGTTAGGATAACATTTCACGGAACTCCTCACTTTTTTTGTTTCTCCTCATTTAAAATCTTGCTCACAACCCTGCCCAATATCCCATCCAATTTTTATATTTGGCTTCTGCACCATATGATTTAATGGGTACACAAACAGGCAGCTCATCCTTATACTTTTTGTTGGAGGAAATATAAATAAAAGAAAGGGAAAGGGAAAGGAGATTGGTTGATATTAATGGTCTCTTGTTTTTGTTTTTCTTTAAAGAAGTTAGTAAAAACAGAAATGTAGCTGAGGCAATAAATACACTTCCAACTTTTAAAATATCTCCATATTTTAAACTTGAAGCTGTAAAAGTCCTGTCTGTCCATTTGATTGTACTCATTAAGGCTCCTTTAATTAACAGTATAGGAAATTAAACACAAAGTAAGACCCATAAAAATTAAACTGAAAAAGCATGTGGAATTAGGAGTTTGCATTTTCCATCCCCGCAGGCTTGAAAGCTTGAAAGTCATGGAAAAGGTTGATTAGAAGAGTCGGGAAAACTAGACACCTTCTTCCCTAAACACTCACATGACAGCTATCTCCTAGCATTCAGCATACATTGCAGCTCAATATTACACACAGATTTATAGTTTCCCTGCAGTTTCCTCTCTCTGCTTCTGCTATATGAATTCTCAAGCCCCACAGCCCCACTCCAGTAATTACGTCCAAATAAAGGAAAGGGAATGAAAGACGAGAAAGAGGTTTAACAGTTTTACACTATCCTGAGCAAGCTTGGTGCCAAATTGGTGAGCTGCTGGAGTTTCAAATGCACATTACTGCAGGAGTTTGATTTAAAGATAGCTGACAGTTTTAACATTCTGCACTTGAATGTACTGTTCGTGGATACAAAAAAAAAGTGAATCTCTTACACAGTTAAATCAAAATAATGTTCAGTACAACTAAATAAAAATAGCTGGGCTGTGGAATTCTAAGAAATTATAAACAAGAGTCCAACTCCTTCATATCAACACATAATTCAGGTGCTAGAGGTGGACCTTAAGGTTTCACTGGCATCTAGGATCATTGGGATGTTGTTTTATTTAAATGGGACTTCAGAAAATTTCATTCCTAGGGCTACATTTAGTAGGCATAAACCTACTAAAGAGCAGTTCTTAATTATTTGTTTTCAAGCAGTGTTACAACCAATACTTTAGCTAATTAATGTTCTTCTCTGCACCACTTGGCAAAAATGAACAAAAAATGTGCTCTTATCTACTGCTAGCTATGCTTCCCACCTTTATAAAAATACAAAGGGAGATAAATTATACATACATACCATTTTAAACATTTCTAAGCCATCCTTCAACAAAAGACAATTCATAAAACAATATATAACACAAGAATAAATAAAAAATGTTCCTAACAACCTATGAACGGATTGTGCATTTTGATATTAGCAATGGATATTATTATTTTGCTTACAAACTCACACACATTTTTTTCAGTGATGACTAATAAAGCTGATCCATGGCTTTCAATAGATTGACATAAAATAAAGTAAGGGTGGCCTCTTACTTGAGGACAGGGGGCTGACTTTCTAGACTGAAGGATGCTGCCGATGCAAGTATTGTGTTTGCCTAAATTCATCATTTCGTATTTCAAAGGCAAAATGGAGGAGAGGCTGAATACATAAAAGGCTACATTTGCACAAAACACTAAACCACGGTTTAGCGGTGCTAAGTCCATCCACAAGAAAGAGCCCAAACAAAGCCTTGGACTCATATACTCCTTCCACAAGGCACAAGAAGGCAGAGGATCCCACACGGAAAGGCAGGAAGAGCTTGTACTGAGCTACTAGTCCTGAGAAGGGTTAGAAATTAACTCTGCCTTTGGTCAACTCCCCCTTTTGGAGAAGTGGAATTTCTAGAGAGTAAATCCTCTGGCCTGAACAAGGGTGGTTTTCCTGCACTTCACAACCTCCCACTTAGTGTGCTCCTCACGCTACTGGACTGGTGAGACAGTGTGGGAGGCACTTCATTTTGAAGGCTCAGGAAACCACAAAACTCGGTCAGCCTAGGTGTCCTGGCCACTGCAGGACTATGGGGTCTTGAAAAGGGAGAGGCACGTGAGCCTCAGGCTTTGCCCAGGCTCCTCCCTGCTCATTCACGCAGTACTAAACTGTGGTTCCACATTATATGTGAGCTAGGGTTCGTATGTCTTATATATATTTATGTAAGAGAAGAGTAAACTGAAATGAACTGGGGGAGTAGGTGAAATCCATTGATTTCAGTGGATTTATGCTTGACCAACATAATTTACATCACATTTCCAGTGCAAGCTGTCATATTAGTTCAATCCCTATTCTATAAATGCCTCCAGTATTCAAAATTTAAGTTATTTCTATTAGTAAACACATTCTATTGAAGAAAGAAACAAAAAAACGAATGCTTAAAAATTGGAGTTGTAGCAGTGTGGGAGACATTTAACAAAATTTTGCAACGCTACAAATAATTTAAAAATCACCTGTCCAAGATTCAGTACTCCAAATAACTTCTGAAACATGTATAATTACACCATACAGGAAACTAGCAAGGTCTGCTGCTTTTAATTCTGTGATTATAATGGAATAATGGGCATATATGTTCAAGGGACTATGATGTCAGTGCTCATTTCAGACAGCATTACAATAATTTGAATGCTCTTATTTTTTAAATTATGATATTAAGAGTTTTTTTCTGACTTCATTCCATAGTCCTCATAGTGTGCCTTTTTTAAAGGTGAGGGCAAAGATCTCCACTACACTGCTAATACACTGAATAGGGGGCTGCTTTAAAAAGACAAGGACTGGGTCATATTTCTATGTCTTGGATTGACACAAAAAGATGACCCAAGGTCTCCTGATTTTTTGGGGGGGGGGGAGGAACTTTGATCATTACTACAGTCGTACCCTGGTTTTCGAACAGCCTAGTTCTTGAATGTTTTGGCTCCCAAACAATTGAAACCTGGAAGTGACTGTTTCAGATGGTTTCTGAACGTTCTTTAGGAAGCCAAATGTTTGGCGGGGCTTCCGATTGGCTGCAGGAGCCTCCTGCAGCCAATCGCAAGCCGTGCTTTTATTTTTGAAAATTTTGGAAGTCGAACGGACTTCCAGAATGGATTCCGTTCAACTTCCAAGGTACAACTGTATATTAATCCAGGGTGCATTGGGGAGAACTCTACCATCTTGAGATTAAGATTTTTGTGATCAGTCCCTGACATTTTAAAATGTCTCTGTACCCAATACACACAGTCTTTTCGAAAAACAAACAAACAAACCCTAACAGCACTATAACAACCACACAGCATTTAGAAGTTTTAATAACTTCTTAATTATTTTCAATATTCAAATTAATGTTACCTTTCTTCGTCGGATACCAAAGGGGGTAAAAGCAATTCCTAACACTTCTTTTCTGTGCTGCTGAAAAGAAAAGAAAAGACTTGTGTTTAGTGATCTTCTCGAACGTCTTTCATTTTCATAACATTCAAATGACTAAGCATTTAGCTGTAAGTAGGCACCTTATTGTGTATATACATCAACATATAGCCATCTGTTTAAATAAGACAAAACACCCAAACATTAACAGTTACAGTGCAGGTGATAAGCACGCAAGTATGACACTAATAGTCACCATACTGCCTTTATATTTTTTTTGGCGGGGGGGGGGAGAGAAATTACATATGGCATCACAATATGGAAGTGTCAATAGATCCATGTATAAAATTGCCACTCATTTTTCAGTAAAAGTGAGGTTTCTTTCTCTATTAAGAACAAAAGTAATTGCCTGCAATAATGAACATTTTATCACTCTCTCTTAGCCTAGAGATGCATTTATGAGGAATGTTGCAAGTAAATACTTTTAATAATTTAGGAGCTAAAAATTGCACATTTAAAAAAATCTATTTTAAAAAAGCCAAGAGTCTAATGCTTTTAGAATTTCTGTAAGTTCCAAATGGCTTTGTATTAACTGGTGAAACTTCAGAAATGTCTCAAGTGTGAACTTAAGAAGTTATTAGAAGTTTTTTTCTTTCATTCCGTAAGGATTATTATTTTAAAAGCACGCAGCCAAAAGTAAAAGGGTAAAATTATTATTTTTTAACTTTATTCTTTTGGAACTTACTTTCAGATAAAATTAATACAATCCTAATATATAAATTATGTTAGAAAATTTAAAGTAGGTCCTAAGTCAAGTCTATATAAAAGAGATTTTGCAGTGAGAAGCTTAGAATTACTCAGTAAGAACTGTTTTAGGTGTGCCATGGGTCCTGTTTGTGCTGAGTGGCCTTTTAAACAAGTTTTTTACTTTGAAAAGCAGACCCCATATCATCACAAACTACTTGTGAAACTCCTCAGTTTCAAAAATGTTTGCCATGCAGCATAGAAAAATGCTATTTGAGGAACACAAGTAGAACCCTTCCTTGAACACATTGTGAAATAACTGTGCCATTCTTTGGATCCAGACCTGTAGCTTTTCCAAGAAACTCCATTTAACTATTAGGCTCACAACTAATCCTTAAGTGGGAGGGTGGCCCCATCCAAAACATCTAACTCTGGAGTCATTACAATCCTCACCATGAATACCTTCTTTCTGCCCAGGCTGAACTTGAATGTGTTCTCTTCATCCAGCACAAAACTGCCTGAATAAACACATCCAGGCAATCTATTTACATACCTCGCAACTGTCCTGTTTTAAGCGGAACATCCCGAATTTACAGAAACACACACCCAGCTCCTGAGTCCATCCTGGGATGTCCCATTTTGGCTCCAGCGGGACCAAAAGACACACTTTTTTTGGTGCTACGTTCTCGCCTTCCGGAAGCAGCACTAGCTTCCGGATGGGGCAGGGTTGAGCCCCGAGGGAGGGAGCCAAGAGAGAGGAGATGGGGCCTGAGTGAGAGGGGATGGTCGAAGTCATGTCCTGATTTGCCTTACTGGAATGTTGGAGGATATGCATTTGCCACACCTGGATTGGAGGAAGTGGAACTATGTTCACTGTGACACTGAACTACAGATTTCTGACGATCTCTCTCAGCAATTTGATGAACAGCTTGGAAGACAAGACTAAGGCTGCATTCAGACATGGGTTTGGTTGTGTTGGGTTTATTGGTTATAATGATTGCAGTTCCGCCCCAATTTCTAGCCCGCCTTTTACATAGCACTACCATGGTGTAATGGAACTGTGGCTTTTTAAATCAATATACTGACACGTCACACTAAAATTTAAATGGTGGGAAAGGACTCTATGCCTTTATAGTCCTCCAAATTTCATAAATGTAAAACTGTCACAATTTTCCAAGGTAATGCAGTTGCAAAATGTATTTTTTTCCGGGAAACAAGGAACGCAGAAACGGGTGCTAAACTTCCACTAGATTCTACGAGATTTTCAGCAATGGTTTTTGCATCATGTGAAAGATCACATAAAATGCAAAAATGAACAGATAAAGAAACGAACTTAAGAACGAAATGCTGTCTGAATGCAGTCAAACCATGAAGCATTAAATATATCTATTCCCATAAGAGAGGAGCAGGACCACTGCAGCTGAGTGATCCCAACCCTAACTCACAGACTTAGAATGATACCATGGTTAAATGGTATTGAGGTCCAAAAGAAGGTCACATTTCCCTGTCATTTAAGGCAGTCTTTTCAGCTCCAAACCCAGGATGGAAAGCATAGAGCTTTTAATTCAAAACATGTATACAGATACACAATTTCAACATTATGCTCACTCAACTATATAACAGTTAGAAAATGTAATATAAAGATATGTCCGAAGCATTCAGATGTTTAACTTCAAAAAGTCTGAGATAGCTGATCATATCTAAATGTTGTCACCATGTACATATAAATGTATATTTAGATGTTAACCAAAATATTAGCTAACAAAAAAAATGATTTTTTTACTAAAGAAAGCAATACCAAGGCACACATAGGGAAAAAGAAAAATTAAATGGCACAGAAAGACTGTCAATATAAACAAGTTACATAACAAAAAAATGTTTACACATGCACCAGTCACAAGTTAGAGTAGACTTAACTTCAGAGAACTATTTTAGGCTCACCCAAAGGCTTGCAAAAGCCCAGCTTATCTTGCTCACTCCTTTCTTTGGATAACTGATAGCTGCCCCCATTTCACTTGACAAAGTGTCCTGGAAACTCCCTCAATTTCAAATGCATTTTCCCATGGGACACTGGAATACTGGAAAAATGTAAATGCATAGTGCAGATGGAGTCCTAGCGTTTCTTTAACACAAACGGAACCAACAGGCTAAATGGCACTTAAAAAACCAACACACCAAATAAAAACTTGCCTGGTTTTCTTTTCGTATTTTTTTTTTCATTTACTACTGCCAAAAATAAGGTTGAGTGGCGTAATTAAATGGCAAGTACTTCTGACCTTTACTTGCTACACTGATAAAAAGTTTTTTCAGCATACTGCAATTTGACCAAGAGAAATGGAGATAAGCTTAACCTTTCACTTCAAGTACTAATGTGTTATTTAAATTTGCCCTAGATATAAGTGAGATGCCACTATGGTTGTAAAGAGGTAGTTACAACTTTTTCTCTCCCCCATCACCATCCCTACCAAGCTTTATTAGAAGGCATAAAGAAGAGCACAATATGGTTCATATATCGACATATTACACACACACACACACACACACACACACACCTCAAAATAGTCCACATGTAACACAAATTTAGTTGGAACCAAAACACTGAAAATGTGTGTATCACAATAGGCAGAGCCTCACATCATGATTCACTCTGTGGCCATATTCAAACATTGTGAGAATCAAAACATAATAGTTTGGATTTGATAGCCTGCTTTATCACTACCAGGAGTCTCAAAGCGGCTCACATTCTCCTTTCCCTTCCTCCCCCACAACAAACACTCTGTGAGGTGAGTGAGGCTGAGAGACTTCAAAGAAGTGTGACTGGCCCAAGGTCACCCAGCAGCTGCACGTGGAGGAGCGGAGACGCGAACCCAGTTCCTCAGATTACGAGTCTATCGCTCTTAACCACTACACCTCACTGGCTCTAAATCTAGTTGAATTATGGGCTGTGGATTATACGACTGTTAAATTGTCCCCACTGCTTGCCCACACTTCCGTTTGCCCTGCCACTTTCCTCCAGGAAAACCTGAAGTTTACCACTGAATTGGACCAAATAGCAATCGGGTTTTCCCTGGGGAAAGCTGTGGGGCAAAAAAAAACCACTCAGCCCTGTGCTCTTTAGGCGCAGAACAAGCAAAAGTGTGGATGAGGCCTTACACAGTACACAAGGCAGCATGGTGTACAAGACACAAACACAAAACATGTTAAGTCTCTTCTCATAAACTACTGCTCTTCAAACTCGAAACATACTGATGACCAACATTCAGTCCCCACTGAATTATTTCAATTTCTTTTGGTATAGTTAGCCATAAATTGTTACCAAATTAGCCAGGGATTAAAAAAAAAAAAGTCAAAAGGTACAAAATCTGAATAGCAAAAGGAAGTTTTCTAAGTGACACTTCCTACAACCAACACCACAGCAACAATCTGAGCCATTTGTGGGACATTTTATTTATAAACATTAAATTGACAGCATATCAATGCAAGATGTACCATGGTAGATGCTGGGCATGAGGTCCTGTATACCTGAAGGAGCGTCTCTACTCCCATCGTTCAGACCGGACACTGAAATCCACAACCAAGGGCCTTCTGGCGGTTCCCTCTTTGAGAGAAGTGAGGTTACAGGGAACCAGGCAGAGGGCCTTCTCAGTAGTGGCACCCACCCTGTGGAACACCCTCCCTTCAGATGTGAAGGAAATAAGCAGCTATCTTCTTTAAAAGACATCTGAAGGCAGCCCTGTTTAGAGAAGTTTTTAATATTTAATGCTGTATTGTTTTTAACACTTGATTGGAAGCCACCCAGAGTGGCTGGGGATAATAATAATAATAATAATAATAATAATAATAATAATTAGACCTTCAAATGGAATCAGGGCTTTTTTGTGAAAGTACTCACTGGTAGAGTACCAGCACCTCTTTTTTTTTTTCTTTTTTGCTGCCCACAGCTGCCATTTTGTCCTGGCACCCATGACATTTTAATCAATATGAGAGTACCAATATCTAATTCCCCCGCCCCACCTCCCAAAAAAGCACTAGCTGCGGTAACGTAGAAATGTGGAATTTGCTCCTTCTAAATATCTATCTTCATGCTTTCTGTGCAACCTTCAAAAACTACTTCAATACAGTTAAAAAAAAATTCAAAACATGCTTTCAAAGACCTAGTTTGGTAGCTCTTCCCTTAAAACACACACATGCGTTTTAAAGGGGGGAGGAGAGAGTATTTTGTCAAAGGTTTTATTCTAATTTTGTTGCATTATGTGTATCATTGTAGCACAGTAGCAGTGTAGAGAGAGCAAGAGAAACACACAAGAAAGGCCTGCATTTTGAGGTAGAAATTGTGTGAAGGGGGAAACTAACATTTTCCCTGGTAAGCTGCAATTTCACATTCAGCCTGTCAACAGTAACTGAAAGTTATTAGGTGTTACATATCAAATTAGTTGACAGTTTATCTGTGTCTAGTTAGCCGGGGAGAAGGGGGGCGGGGTTGGAATATTTACATGGCAAAATCAAACTGGCCTTAGTTGACCCCCTGGTATTTGTAGGTATAGCATAAAAAGCAAGCTTTAAATGGAGTATGTAGAACAAACCACCTTTCAGCCTCAAAGAGAAGTGCCAAATTGCCACAGATGGAAACACAGTACAGCTTTTGTTGATGAGGGGGTATCATTCACTCATGCTATCAGTCCTGGATTACCCTAGCACAGCCAGAAGGGATAAAGACAGAATACTCTGTTATCCTAGGGCCTTTTTGAAAACTTAATCCTATATCTACATAGCAAAACTGATAAGAGACACAATTCTGACTCTATTAAGATTAATGGAAATTTGTTATTGTTTTTCCAGTGAGGTAGTATTTCACTTATTTGTTACATTAGTGTTCTGCCTTTCCTCCTAGGGGCTCAGTACAGCGCGAGTTCCCAGCAAATTTCTCATCCAGCTTCTGGTGAGGCCTAGTCCTTTTTTGCTTCAGACAGTGAAGATATTCAACATATTCTTAATTTATTTTATGTTGTCTTTCTACACAGAAAATTCACAAGTATCTCTCATCGTGAAATTTCCTTTAGTATGTTCATTGTGGCGTTTAACGTTAACTTTTTATAACACAATAACATCTAAAAAATCAATAAATTCTACTTTATGTGGGACTGAATGTATTATTAATAAGTGTATTATTAAAATCAGTAAGATGGCGGTGGTTGTGTTGTTGTTATTTTTTTTTTAAAGCCATTCTTGTGATCAGAGTCAAGGGTGAAAAGGTTCTATCAGCTCTCCGTTCTAGCTAAATGAGTGGGAGAAATAACATTTTCATGACAATGCAGAGCTAGTGAGGTTCAGTTCTTATATCCCCCTTTCCACTCTCTCCTCTTGTGGAAGAAGATTCGTTAACTTAAAAATCAGCACACATGAGGCAGAAATAAATAAAATAAAATAAAAATCTAAAGTCTATAAAAAGTACACAGACCAACCTGCTTAATTATTAACAGGTAAACACGTCGCATCCTGAATTATTTACTTAATCTTTTTCAACTACAAACCTCAGACTTTTAGAGCATGAAATACGTGCTTTCTTTAAGAATGCAAAACAATTCCTTTAGAAAAGCATTATACACACACACACACACACACACACACACAGCATTTTTGTTAACTCCACGCTGCCACTGTCCAAGTTTCTACTTCAGCGTGTTTTGAGGCACAGAAGTAAGCATTGTTCAAGTATCCAACATTTGCAAGTGCCACTTGCTCTGCATACCAAACTTGTTTTGCAAGTGCATCATTCTTTCAGTACAGCCATCATTACACTATATTTCTGCAGAATGCAAAAGTATATTTTGAAGTAGTAATTTCCTTAAGAAGCTATATGGGGGGGAAGCTAGTAAAGGTCAGAAACAGATGTTGTACAATAACAACTGAAGGAAATATGTATTGCAGTAGTTATTGTAGTACTTCAAATGCACAACTGGAAAATGTGTGAGGGATCCTTATTGAAGGTGGGACATTTTCTGTTCTCAAAGGTTCTGTTTCGCAGAAAGGGAAGCAGGAATTCATTTTAAAAACCTTAAAAAGCTTAAAAATCATTAGAAAATGCTTCACCAATGAAGGGCATGCACCCTGATATATTCTCTCTCATAACAACAACAACTTTATTATTTATACACCACCATCTGCGCAGGCTCAAGTATACACAAAAACATAATAAAACATCAAACATTTAAAATTTCCTGATACAGAGCTGCCTTCAGATGTCTTCTAAAAGTTGTGTAGTTCTTTACCTCCTTGACACCTGATGAGAGAGCATTCTACAGGGAGGGCACCACTGCCGAGAAGGCCCTCTGCCTGGTTCCCTGCAACTTCACTTCTTGCAGTGAGGGAACCGCTAGAAGACCCTCAGAGGTGGACCTCAGCATAAACTGGTTCTTATATTCCTAATATTCTGTGTCAGACCAACTAGCTCAGCACTGTTGACACAGAGACACATGGCTCACATGGCTCACCAGGGTTCAAGGCAGGAAGGGCTCATTTCCCAGCCTTGCCTGGAGTCACCAGGGATTGAACCTGGGACCTTTGCGTGCAAGGCATGTGCTCTACCACCTTGCCACAGACCTTAGTAAGAACACTTGTGTTCATTCTGAAAATATTTGGGAAATGTTGAAGAATGTACTCTTCATAGTAACAGTGTTCACTGGATATTCTGCTCTGCACAGGCAACAGAACAGGCGTGCTCAGGCACATGTGAGTTCTGTATCCATTCACTAGGCAAACTATGCCCCAGTGTTCCTATGAACATTGCCACATATGTTCAATCCCTGACTATTATTGTGCTGAGAACAGAAGTTCTGCAAGGGACTTCTTGTCACATTCACTTGAACACAAATAGAACCCTTTGCATGAGTGGGAGCCCAGATAAAGCATGATCCCCAATCACACAAGGTTGGAAAGTGAAGGGGGTCACAATATGCACAACACTATTGGGTTGGAGCTTGCCATCTTCTGTCCCCTTCCATCCACACTTTAATCATGTGCATGTCCATGCGAATGAGCGAACATTAACTAAAGAGGTGAAATAATCCTAAAGCCACAAAATGGAATGTGCCACTAAAGACTCTGGGGGAATGAGCACCATTTTGAAATGCTTCCTTCATGTAGAACCAAACCCATACAAAGCAAAACCATTCCATTCAAACAGAAAGTTATGGCATCGGGGAGAATATTAAGGTGAAGAAGCTTTAAACAAAAAAGAAGTGACCCCTATATATACTATGGGGTGGTACAACCAGAGGGTTCTACTACCTCTTTCTGCTTCAAGAGCAGTGCTTGGGGACATATCCTCAAATATAAAACTCTGTATGTCAAAATAACTAATATTTTAAATGTTAAATGATAATTACTACAGGTAATCCAGATGCTATATTCACACACTGTGGTGGCGCATTAAGGTTTTGGTTTTCTTAAAGGAAGCTGTTGTGATTATACAAGCCAGTTCAGAACAATGTCAAAGAGAATGCAGAGAATTTGCTGTCTCCAAGATTGGTTTGCCATGTTATAAATTGTTTCAGGGTTCAAAAGTTTCATTGGCTCCTCCATAACCTGTCTGGGATTTAATGTATTCAGGAGAGGTACCGTATTTTTCACTCTATAAGACACACCAGACCACAAAACACACTTAGTTTTTGGAGAAGGAAAACAGGGAAAAAAAATTCTGAATCTCAGAAGCCAGAACAGCAAGAGGGATCACTGTGCAGTGAAAGCAGCAATCCCTCTTGCTGTTCTGGTTTCTGGGATAGCTGCGCAGCCTACATTCTCTCCATAAGATGCACACACATTTCCCCTTACTTTTTAGAAGGGAAAAAGTGAGTCTTACAGAGCAAAAAATATGGTACTTCTTTTTGTTCACTGTGAGTAGTCATGCGGTAGGGGCACATGAAAAGTGCTTTGGTCCAAGGGTTCCACAAACCATACAGGAAGCAACAGAACAATAAGCAAGGTAAATATTTTTATTTTATGAAAGTTACAGCATGCAAACATTTTAGTATCTGCAGGTTTGCACCCCCTAAACTGATGCTCTGAGTGTTCAATCCTGCTTTCTAAAGACATCAGCTGTGTGAGAGCCGATCCAGCTACATTTCTACCAGACCCACACCGTCATATATGACGTCAATACTGGGGCACATGTCTGTATGTGTTTTAGGAAAAGGGCCTGGTGGGCCAAATTTGGCCTCATGGGTCGGCGGTTCAAAAACATAAGACAAATAATGGTCTACAACAGTCCAAGCAAATCATTTGAGAGTTCAAATCTGGTACGAGTTATATCAGAACATCAAAAGTCCTTATTCATCAATTCTAGCTCACTCTAAACAGGAGCTCTCTAAGTCAAGTCCAGCTCCTAGATATGAGCCTGTGAGAGGTTCAAAAGGAGTATTGTTATCAAATGGGAGAAAGATGTTTGGATGTCGTGGGTCCAATGGTACCCTAGGCAAGTACCTATTCATTCATTCATTTATACATTTATACATTTCTATACTACCCTTCATCTGAGGATCACAGGGCTGTTTACAATATAAAGTAAAGTGCCTGAGCTTGTTCAATGTCCCACTGATTTACAATTTCTCCCTCTCACTGTAGCCCCTCAAACTGCATCCAATGCCATTTCAGAGGGTCCCCCAACCAGCAAAGGAATAGCTTTGAGGGGAGTGCAGAGGACTGCAGAGGAGAGGAAGGATCAGGAATTCCCCACTGAACAAATTGATTTCCACTTGCATTTGTTTGCTCCAATGCTAACAGATATCTTGTGGCATAAGGTTTACAATAAATCCAGTATAAATCCAGTTATTTTTGCTGCAACCAACAAGGTGCCCCTCTGAAAGTTGCCATAAATTAATTGATTGTGATCATGTTTATTGCAGGGGAAAGTGGTGTCAGATTGGCATTTAGGCTGCAAACTTATGCCTGCTTACTTGGAACTAAACTCTACTGACCTCAGTGGGAGGTACTTAAAATGCAGGGGATTGGGCTGTCACTTTAATTAATTCCCTTCTTAATTCACTTTTGTGTCATTTAAGACTGGAAAGGATGTGCATGTGTCAGCAGCACAAAACCTGAACTTTACATTAATAGGAAAAAATTACTGAGACTGCATATATGAATATTATTAATAAATAAATAAATGGCATTTTGGAAAGACAGAGGATCAAAATAGCTTGTCTTAAACAAGTAGATAGGGGGAAATAAAAAATATGAACAACAAACAGCATAATAAAATCAGGAAACTTGAATATATCTTTAAAATATAATCTCAAGTCCATGTGTGCTTAACACCACAATAATATTGAATTGGTGAGCCTTGCAAATATTTTTCGTGGGTGCACTCATTTTTTTTTAGTATAAGCAAATGAAGATTTTGTTATTTCTGAAATTTCATTGCAACCAATATAGAGCAGGGTAAGACATTTTAGCACTCTTGCCACATACGTCATGGGAAACAGTTCACTGGAGAGCGCACAATGGTATACTGCAGCTTTCACTCACAATAACCCATTTTCTCACTTCTAAAGGAGATCTATTTGTCCTTCTAGACATGAGCAGACTATTATTCCTGAAGTGCCAAACTCTGAGTGCATGTGCAAAGCTCTCTCCTCTACTCTCAATTGTTGGCAAAAAACAAAAAAAAAGCAACGGTTAGGTACATGCTCAAAGCATTCAGGTCAGGGATTACAGAAAAGCCATTGAGCGTGCTGCATTAACTTGAACTTCATGTTCTTGTCACAAGCCTGTTAGTAACTGGAGTTGAGCAAACTGGGTAGAAAGGCCACTTCGAGCCACCTCACATGATTCACTTTCTATTAAATCTATTTATTTCATGTCCAGGGTAAGGTACTAGGGGCTCTACAGACATTTCCTATCACATCAGACACTACAGCAAGTATCAAAGGATAATCTCCATGGTTTATAAAGGGAGATTTTATCCCTCTCAACTGTCCACGGGACATCTTATATGCTTCATTCAATGCTCAAAAACAGACTACTGTGAAAAGAAGGCCCTTTTACACAATAGGTGGAATTTAAATACACACACACACACACATATGGGGGATTCCATATCAGTCAGGAAGCTGATGGCATTGAAAACCCCCCTCAAATATGATAAAATATAACCTTATAGAATTCTAGAAAATTGCCATACAGATTTAACACCAGAATGCACCTTTCAGAAATAAGTAGTATGTGGAAAGGAGTGAGCCAAAGTTGATTTATAAATATCAACTTTGTATATTTTGGTATGTCTTTCTAGATTTATTTTTTTAAAAAAGACAATAGCTATGCTTTTTGCTACATATTTTGTATTTCATATTTTCTGTTAAAATTTCAATTACAGGCAGATGAAGGCAGGTTAAAGAGGGTGTTGATATTCTAAATTCAATTACTTTATATTGTAATGGAAACTAGTTTCTTTTGGTGCCTGTAGTTTATAATCTAGATAAAACAAATCTATGCTAAGGAAACCCAGATTCTGCACCAAGATTTCTGCATCTTGAATAAATTAATTCATATAACTGTCTGGAACTATGCATAATGCTAAAACTCCCCCAAATAAGGACACCCCCCCCAAAAAAAAATACCATGAGTGCTGCTGGCTCAGCCATAATGCCAATCTGGTATGCTGGTTTGCTTCCTCTCAGCGCAACACAGCATGGAGAGGGGTGGTGTGATTTGAACAGCATATACCAGCACACTTCCTTGTTCACAGTAAGTTATAGTTTGCTGAGCCTGTGGTTTGCCATGACATATGAGCGGGGCCTCAGTGATGAAGCCTTGACCCTTAGCTTGAATTCTCAATAGGATGCTGAATTCTGCACACAACACAGTATTGTACATATTTTATCTTATGCAACTGTTGTTTAAAACGTTTTCGATTTTGTATAATATATATAAAAAACCTTTTGCAAAGTATAGAACACTTATCTGTAAAGAACAGCTCGTTTCTGTGCACAGAAAACAGTTCTCCCTGCTGAAAATAGCCCTTGGAAATCGGTTAACAACAGAAGAACAAGGATGAATTCTATTTAATGCACACATTTGTGCTCAGTATTCTTCTCAGTATTTTGCACATAAACTTCATAGCAAACAGAGCCAAAACACAGATGAGGAACAAACCTTTTGTGCCAATGCAAAATTTTAATGGTAGAGTAAACCACAAACTTAAGATAAGGTGTTTCCTTCACAATGCAATGTAAATTAAAAAAACAACTCATGGATACAAAGGAGAAGAAAAACAATAGATACAAATAACATAAAAACCTTTTATTCAACTTTTTGTCGTTAGAGGAATCTAAATGAACAGGAACATATATCTTTATTATGAACACAATAATTGCCCACAAGAATACTGTGGGTAGCAGCAGCTCAATTGTGTACTGAATTGTAAAACTACAACACTGGGATACCCAGTGTTAGAGGCATGTTTTGGTTTGCCAGAGGAACCGTTCCTACTTTCATCAATGGGATTTTACTGATTTCGTCAAGAGCTACAAGTCTCAGATATTTGTTATAGAAAGTCGTATGTCTCCGTAAATCTCAGAGCTCGATTGCATAGGAGGAAACAAAAGCAGCAACAACCCACAGTTGAAATGTGGTTGCGATAGTGTGGTTAAAAAGCTTTGGCCAGGATTTGCTGTAACTGTATCTCTACATCTGGTCCCACACATGCCAATTACTTAAGAACGCCTGTGAGATACTTACGTGGATTATTAAACGGCCTTTTAGTAGCAGAGGTGGATTCAGGACACTGACACTTTTGAACTCTGTATATGCAATTGGACTCTGACATTTCATTTGGGTATTTTAAGCACTAGATGTCATTGTACTTTGTAGACCTATATTAACATGTTTAATGTAACAGATGGGGAACTTGTTTATTAAAGTAAACAGGCAGTCAGAAGACAGGTTTGCAGGGGAACGGTGCTTTCTATTGGGAATGACACACAAATATTTTTGCACATTTCAAAATACACATAAACTGTAGCAGGCATATATGAAAGTGACTGGAATTACAGTACCAAGTAGAGTCAGAATGTTCAAGTTATTTGTAGATACCCAAACCAGTATGCACCCTCTTGCATGCTGCATTCCTTTATTACTATTGGAATCAGTTCCTCTCTGGTTCCTTCTCCTCTTCACTCAGCTGAAAAGCCAAGAGCCATGTCCCACTATACGTGTCACTGCTTGGAATTTCCTTTGGAAAGGAAGTAAGTACAGTGGTACCTCAGGTTAAGTACTTAATTCGTTCTGGAGGTCCGTTCTTAACCTGAAACTGTTCTTAACCTGAAGCACCACTTTAGCTAATGGGGCCTCCCGCTGCCACCAGAGCACGATTTCTGTTCTTATCCTGAAGCAAAGTTCTTAACCTGAAGCACTATTTCTGGGTTAGCGGAGTCTGTAACCTGAAGCGTATGTAACCCGAGGTACCACTGTATTGGATTTTCCATTCAAAGTGCTAAATCCACTCCTACTCCTACTCCTCTCTCTAGCATGCCACCTTACACTGCCTCGGGTTAATGGTCATTGTCCCATAATTCAGCGAAACGAGAAGCATTAAGCAACTGAGGGTAATAGAAGGGGAAACAAATATCAACATTACAGCTTCTCCCAGGCCTGCACCATCACAGTATTCTTAGACAAGTGCTGGGTCTCTGGCCGGGCCCACCATCACATGACAGGCACTGACAGGAGTATCAGCACCTGGGCAATGGGGATTGTTGGTGCCCCTGCCATGTGAATTTCCCCACAATACAGTGTGATGCATGAGCACTGCATGGAAACCAACATGGCAGCTAGTGAATCCAGGTGCTTAGGCCTAGTGCTCCTTTCAGTGCTGCTTCCGCCACTCAAGTACTTACCCTGCATTATGCTAATTTTCTCACAATACAATACATGTGTTGTGGGCATTGCATTGTGGATAAATGAGTGTGGTGGCAATGCTGGCTGAGTACCTGTGCGCGTCTGAACTGCATGATGACCACCGCTTCCCTAATGCTACCTGCTGTTTCCTAATAAGTCCACCAGGGCTATGGGGAGAGCCAAGGGCTTGTTGCTCATATTGTGGGGCGGGAGGTGGGGAAACACAAAGGCACATTGTCAAGGGTACCCCAAGACCTGTGGCTGACCCCAGCTCCTCTCCTCACTCCGAGTAAATGGCCTTCTGCCAGCCATTGGCCCTTGCATGCATTCAAACCCAAAGCTACGTTCGGTCAGGCATGTTTAAATATTGTAACTTGTAGCTGACTGGTACTCCATAAGAGTGCACCTGTAAAGTACAAGTTCAGGGAGGAAAGAGAAGGCAATACTCATGGAGCAGGTGGTGTACTTTCTGTTTCAATGGATGTTTTTAATCTCAAGGCTGTTCTGAAGCTAAGTCCAGGGTCTAATTTAACTCAAGGCTCAGTTCTGAAAGTAGCATGCACTATCTGCTTGGTAAATTTATTATTTTGGCAAAGCTTTTATCTCCAGACCTAGAATTATTTTGTAGTGCCTGGAGGCACTCTAAGTGTCAACTGTGCACTGTATGTCAGTACAGTGGTACCTCAGGTTAAGGATTTAATTCGTTCCGGAGGTCCGTTCTTAACCAGAAACTGTTCTTAACCTGAAGCACCACTTTAGCTAATGGGGCCTCCCGCTGCCGCCGCGCTGCCGGAGCACGATTTCTCTTCTCATCCAGAAGCAAAGTTCTTAACCCGAAGCACTATATCTGGGTTAGTGGAGTCTGTAACCTGAAGCATATGTAACCCGAGGTACCACTGTATATGTGGATATTTTACAGCCAATGTTTGATACTGAAAACTGGTCATTGGGTCAGCGTGATGTGAAGAAGCATGAAGGGAAAGCTTGAATAAAAACGGCAAAACAGCATTTGGTTTTTTAATTAATGCTATAATATACTTACACATATTGATCTTCAGAATTACTGTCTCACTATGTATCAGTTGGCATAAAGTGCAGGTGAACTTGCCCCCGCCCCATTTCCTTTGAAGCAACATAACACACATTTAAGCAACCAATTGCAAGCCTGTTACCATTACTGGACAAAGGAAGCCCCCCAAGTGCGTTATATAGCAGTGTTCTAGATCTGTAATACTATTTGCAGGAGGAGAATAAAAAGACTAATAAGCATTATGCTGAAATCTAGGCCTAAAGGTAGCATTTAACATCATCTTTTAAAGATAGTTTAATAATGGAAATAAAATTAGTTCACACTGATCAGTAAAACCAATCAAACTGTGTTGATTGCAGCTATTATGCCTATGATCGCAGCATGGTTAAGGTCATAAATCAATCTACTACTCTACTCACTTGGCTATATGTAACTATGCATCCAAACCATGCTATTAACACACTTCTAAGCATAAGTTTGCAGGGGTATAAAAATTTCTCACTATGTAAGTTGCTAACAGGAACAACTTAGTGAACATATCTGCATTTGTTAAACTTTTTGCACAGTTCTCTTATGCGATCTTTTCCACACCATTTCAATCTCTCTTTCAGGGTATCAACCCACTTTATTTTGTGTTCCTGGTTGATATCCTTGCACACTTCCTTTGTGTGCTGCCTTTTCACAGATGATTTTTAGAGTATTTAGTAGCTCCTCTGATTACTTAATAATTCCTTTGATTTTTTTTCATTCCTTTTTTTCTTTGTGCCTAAAGTCAACTGTTCCTGAAAACTTAACTTATTATTAAAACAATTCGCAAGAAAGACAGATTAAAGGAAATGATGGAGCTAGATTTGTATAAACTTGGAGCTGGTGTACACTATATCTCAAATGTATTGCATGGGCAGGGCTTTCACCTTTTTATTTCCAGTTGTAGATTGAACACAGTAGTTACATGCTTATCATTCCTGCAACATGGCGCCAGAAGTATTCAGGAAGGGAAGGGTCATAGCTCAGTGCCAGAGCATCTGCACTGGATGCAAAAGGTCCCAGGGCTGCATCCCTGACACCTGTAGGTAAGGCTAAGAATATCCCCCGTCTGAAAACCTGGAGAGCTGCTGCCAGTTAGTGTAGACAATATTGAACAAAAGGGACCAGTGGTCTGACCTGGTATATAGCAGCTTCCTATGCTCATAGTCCCTCCCTTGTATTTCATGTTGCCAAAAAAAACCGCTAATTGTATTTCAAATCCTATTTACAAACATACAGTGGTACCTCGGGTTACATACACTTCAGGTTACAGACTCTGCTAACTCAGAAATAGTGCTTCAGGTTAAGAACTTTGCTTCAGGATGAGAACAGAAATTGGGCTCCAGCGGCACGGCAGCAGCGGGAGGCCCCATTAGCTAAAGTGGTGCTTCAGGTTAAGAACAGTTTCAGGTTAAGAACGGACCTCCGGAACGAATTAAGTACTTAACCCAAGGTACCACTGTATATGCACATATAGAACAAGCAGGCTACAAATCTACTTCCTCTAGTAAGAATGCAGTTTTATAGTTGGCGTTTTATTAGGTAGCAGTAATGTACTGTGCCCCACACCAAGTTTTCCTTCGCACTAGCTTCAACAAAACCTAATGTAAAAATGAGGATAGAAAATTGAATCTAACTGTTAAGAAATAGTAGGATTTAGTTCTAACTTCACCGGTGCTAAGGTCATCAAAGGATAACTGGCTCGTGTCTCTCTGTGATTTATGTGAAAAATGTGGTGGCCTTTATTTCATCCAGAACAGAGCAGGTCCAATCAGCTTCTATCTCTAGAAGGATCCCTATCTCAGACTCAACTCTTTGTTCAGCATCCAACATCTTAAGCAAAAAAGAAGAAAAAAGCAATGCACAAAGCCATTTAGCAGAGTTTAAAGAAATTGTTTGGGTTAAAAATTAACTTATGTGAAGTAATGCTGCCATTTGTGGACAAAGACAATTTCTGAAGTATTGTCTGAACAAACCAAAGCAGCCAAAAAAGTGGGGAAAGAAAATGTTTGCCTATTTGGCAATGTCTGAAGAACATTAGTATGAGTGGATGGATTTGAACATGTCAGGTTTTCTTGTTGGGTTCTGATGTTGTTCTGCTTTCTCAATCTCACAATATGGAAAATATATAACAGCACAAAAAATTGAGCATACCCAGAAGTAGATCAATTGCCTTTATAATAGAAAATTCTAAGGACAAAATGTTCCACCAGCAGATCAGATAGGGACCAAAGCCAAAAAAAATGGAATACATTCACTACCAATTTACTGCAGTCACCCATAAACTATTACAAGAACATTATGTATTGGGGTTCAAGCCAGCAAGCTATTAAAGAGGACTGCACTGATGTCCTCACTGCAACGCTATTGAAGCATTAATAAGTCCTCAGGGCATTGCATTTATGATGAAAGAGCCATCATCTAATCATATTTTCAAAAACATTTTGAAGGGACTATGCTCTGTCCCCAGGTTGGTTAGTTTTCTTGCTGCATCTACAAAGATCACAATCTTTTCATATTTCTGTTCAGCCAAAACAGATACACATATATATTCCACAGTAGATGATGCTAAGCAACATTGTTTTGCAGGCACAGGATGTACTCATTGTCCCGGTTTGCTTTCCATGCTAATCTCTTTCTCTCTGTCTAAACAAAGAGCATATGAAATGTGCACAGATTAAAAGAATATGCTCCAAAGGGTCATTTTGTAGTGTTTTGGAACTAAGGGACTCTTGTAAAGGTACTAAAAGTCGCTACGGGTGAGCAAGGAACGATTTCAACCAACAAATTTAAATACAGCTGAATGTGTGGGATAAAACATGTTGGAAGTTTAAATATATTAGTAACTAGCAGATTTTTATACTTCTTCATTCTACTTGAAGAAAACATTAAAATTCACAAGTATTACTTGCTCTTTTAAAAGACACTAATGAACAACTGGACGTTATGCCTAATCAGCTAATGCTTTCACATCAGCAACCAACATTCTCCCCTGGGTAATGAAGAACTGCTAAAATTGAGGGCACATGCCAAGTCATACCCTTAATGATACAGTACATGGATGGAAACTCCCTGTGTTTCATATTTCCTTTTGAGGTTTATATTACGGGGAATTGAAGGGGAAATGCAACTAAACTGTGAGCACTAAAGAGTTAAACTAAGCTAGCCATCCACGTCCCCCAAACACACACAAGGTAAGAATTCAGTTTGGGTTAAATCACACAGAATATGTGTTGATGTTCTCAGCTTCATCCCTAGTGAGCATATTTGTCCGCATTACAATAAATAAATAATCAGTTAATAGTTATGAATCACTAAGTGCTAAGTACTTTTTTCCCTATTACATAAGTGTCAGGCATGCACAAACTCCAACCCAATTTGGAAGAAGAAGAATACTGGGGACAGGAACAAAATTACATTGGCAACGTACTTCCCCCCCCCCCTTTTTCTTCAAATTTATGATTTTGTTCTGAAGCAAGGAAGAAATGTGGCATAGCTACAGCTCACCTACATTTTTTCATGGGCTGAAGAAATTGACTTTTCTATAAGGTATCATAATTTGTGTCCTAAAACAATTCAGCAGCACCATAAAACACACACACACAATAATTTCTGCAATAGCAAGGCTTTCTTGAATGCATTAGTGTAAGTTAGATAAACCTGATTCATCTGATTTAATACTCTTCGCAAAAGAAGTATCAAAGGTTACAATTCTAGGAACCAGGATACTAAAGACAGTGGGCAACAAAAGCAACTTGGAACTATTATGGATGAGTTTCTTTACTTGTGAGTGGGGGAAAAAGAAAAATAAATGCATCCCTTAGATAGCTCCAATCAAGTCCACTGTGTTTTTTCTATAATATCTTGATTAATGGAAGTGCGGTGTATTGCTTTTTAAATAGCTATGCTCATGCATTGTTGTTGTGTTATTTTACCTTGTGTGTAATTAGTTACATTCCAATCAAACTTACATTAAAAGCAATAAGCAGTAATTTCTACCTGTGCTGGTACACAGAACACCTGGGAGTCATTTTGCAGAATCTACAACTAAATCTCTCTTCATACTTTGCAATTTCACAGCAGGGCCCCAGGCTTTGCTGACATCACAGTAGCCAATAAGGTTTTCAGAGAAATGGGTCCCTTTTGACTTCTTGAACGAAAACAGTACCACAAGCTGGCACGTCAATATGTCAGGAAGTTGTTTTAGTGAGACCTATAGGAAACGGTGCCATCTCTCTCCTCCATTACTGGTAACTGGAAGGAAAATGTTCAAGGAGAAAAGGGTTTCGTTTTTAAAAAGCTTCCAGAGAATACTTGGACGTAACACATGCTGAATTATTGTTACTTTCTGCTTATGGTCTATTAGCATTGAACGGCTCCCGCTCCCCACACACAGAGAGGTTGTCTTGTGCTTAAGTTGCAACTCAAGAGATATGTCCAAACTATGTCCTCTGAGAACAAGCCTAAAACAATTTAACTATAAAAAATAAGTGTTATTAAAAAAATGGACTACAGCGCAACACAGAGACAAAATCTCACAACCGAGAAAAGCTTTACTTTCAATATTGGGGTAAACGAAATTCCCCTCCATCTGCTGTAAATATAGGTCATTTCAATAAGTAACGAAGAGGTCTGAGAATTTCCTGCTACCAGCAAAGTTATTCAGACATCTGTTAAAAGCCTGACTTGTTACAATGGGAGAAAAACTGGGAACTGCCTAGAACGTGCATTTAAAGTAATGCTCCCGTTTTACTGGAAATTTTAAATAGGTATCACCATTAACGAAAGCAATACATAAATTAAATACAGGCAAGAAATAATCCACAAGATAAAATAAAGAGTTTTGTTATAATTCCCTAGAATTGAGGCGGGGTGGGGGAGAGAAATTCTTGCTATAACAGCTCTGTTTAAACTTTGGCAGGCAGGAACAAGTTGGCAGAACACAACATGAAAAGAGTAAATATGTTTCATGGCATATATATAATTGAACATTCTTCAAATTCCTCAAATGGAAATGTCAATGCCATGGAAATCCTTGAAACGTGGATAGATAAGATAGATAAATGTAAATAAGCAAACCCAAATACCTTCTCCCACGACTCCACTAAAAAGCAAGAGAACAAACTAAAACATTTCTGCTTTAGAGTTCTTTTCCATAAATCACCTTTCCAGATGTTAAAAAATCAGCTAAAACCTCTTTGTGAAATATGTACCGCACTGGCCTCATACTAGCATGAACAATATGAGCTTCCCATCCACACATGAGGAGTCTTGCTGCAGTCAGGCAATAACTGAATCCAGCTCACTTTTGAAAACCAAGCAATATCAGTACTGAGCTGGGCTAGTTATACATAACTATAAGAAAGGGAGCCATGAATTGGGAAAACATCCCTACAGGAGTAACCTTGATGAGGTTTATCTACTTTTGAAAGTTTATGAGCATTCCCGCACTGAACTGTAGAAACATCGACACACACACAAAATTATATAAGCCTTTCTTGAGTTCGGTAGGTCATGCTTCATTATGTTACATGTACTAGCAATGGTAGCAAAACTATATTGCAGAAGAGCTTGAACGTTTTATGTGCAACTCAGTGGCATGATTCACATGTCATAACGTGCCAAACTATGACTTAATTGCAACTGTGTGAGCCGGCGGGGTAGGGGACTTCCAGAAAGAAACCTGCAGCTGCTCTGCTCCTTCGCGGTCCATTTTGGTGCTGATATAAGCCAAGGTTCTAATGGTTTAGCTCTCTCCAGAGCAACCACAAGCTGTAACCAAGGTTTACCCTAACTTTTAGGCAGTCCCATTGGTGCCCTCCAAGGTCCCCTCCTAGTTTTAAACTGAAGGTTTTAAATTTATAGTTTAAAACACTATTTTAAATTGTGTGGAGTTGCCTTGTTGTTTGGTTGAGAGTGTTGCCAGTTTTGGAGGGGATGTTGCCTGCTTTTTGTCTCTTTTTTCACCTTTTTGTGGGGTATATATAGGTGACTTGCAGGGAGCCCACAACAGTTTCTCAGATTTCTAGCCTGGGCCAAGTAAGTTGGGGATCCCGAGAGAGAGAGAGAGAGAGAGAGAGAGAGAGAGAATAAAAATCCTTCACAATAGTAAAGATTTCAAAATGATAATCATAAAAACTTTGAAAAACTGTAACCACATAAAGCCTAATTTTAATGTATAGAGTAAAATGATTTAAAGCTAAGTGTTATTTTCCATTACCGTGGTACCTCGGGTTAAGTACTTAATTCATTCCGGAGGTCCGTTCTTAACCTGAAACAGTTCTTAACCTGAAGCACCACTTTAGCTGATGAGGCCTCCTGCTGCCGCTGCGCTGCCGGAGCACGATTTCTGTTCTCATCCTGAAGCAAAGTTCTTAACCTGAAGCACTATTTTTGGGTTAGCGGAGTCTGTAACCTGAAGCGTATGTAACCTGAAGCGTATGTAACCCGAGGTATTAGAACAGAGATCACTGATACTCTATTTTGTAGTCTTTAAGACCGAGCACTGTGTACCTACACATACATGTTCACTAGAATGAGGCAGAAAAAAACAAAATCAAAACCTGACCTTCAATATCTTAAAATGCAATTTGATTGAATTTTCAAATGAACATCCAGGGCAGGTGTACATTTTTGAAATAGTAGTTCGATCTAAATAAACCTCCATTGCATTTTGAAGTCTATGAAGCCTATGTTACTTTGAACAAATAACTTTTTGCCTCACTGACAGTTAAGGAGAGTGTTAGGCCAGCAGGAAGGAACAAACCATTAGTCAAATACAGTCTACAAAGTTGGAAAACTCTGGTTAGTATAAACTTACTGTAATGAAAAAACAACATATCCTGACTACAGAAGACTTTTGAAGCAAGAAATGCAAGGTGCAGGTGTGGGAAAGAGATGATATAGACAGTTCTTTACACTACACTCCAGCAAAATGTCGTTACCTTGGACCAATACCAGCTTATTTTCCTAGTTTTGCATTCAGAGCCATTTACTGGAACGTGCTGGTTTTATTCCTCCACCCCATTTTTACTTTATGCTATACAGTATGCTCAAATATTTAGCTACACAAAGCACCTCAGCCTACTGGTTCCAACAGCAACACCTTTAAGTATGTAACACATTTGCCTAACACAAAAAGTCTTCTGCATACAAACATTTCTTTATAATAGCTATATGACATGTACAGTGGTACCTCGGGTTAAGTACTTAATTCGTCCCCAAGGTCCGTTCTTAACCTGAAACTGTTCTTAACCTGAGGTACCACTTCAGCTAATGGGGCCTCCTGCTGCTGCTGCGCCGCCAGAGCACGATTTCTGTTCTCATCCTGAAGCAAAGTTCTTAACCCGAGGTACTATTTCTGGGTTAGCGGAGTCTGTAACCTGAAGCGTATGTAACCCGAGATACCACTGTAGTTTTACTGAGGCATATTGGCTATTTTACTCACAGAAACAAGGAATCCTGTAACAGAGCTAACTAGGCAAATATTTTCAACAGTGCTGCTTTTAGCCATTGACAATGGATAGAGACAAAGACTCCAAAATAATGTGATGAGGTGGGAGAAATTGCTGAGAATTTAGGAGAGACTTAATGTCTTTCTTTGTAGATGAACATATCATCCTAAGAAGAGCCTGCTAGATCAGGCCAATGGCTCATCTAGTTCAGCATCCTGATCTCACAGGATGCCTGATGCCTATGGGAAGCCGGGACATGAATAGCACTTCCTCACCCACCCACCCATTTTTTACACTTAAGAAAAGCATCCCTGCCCACAAATCATGACTGGCAAGACTCTCTTTATCTCTACAGGCTCCCGAGTTCCTTCTAGCTCTCTTTTCCTATTCCTGCGCCTGATCGTCATGGAAATATGCTATGTAGCATCATTTCCGTAAGGATCTGACTGGGACAGGAAGGAAAGGAGGACTCTGGAGCTTATGGGGGCAGAAAGTCATGCTAGCTCTCATCAGTGACAAGACAAGCAGTTTATTTAAGTAAAAAAATAGGACTGGGGGAATTACACTTAGCTGGCTCATTTACAAAGCAAGATAAGCTGCTACCCCAAATGCTGTGAAATTCTCTCTCTCTCTCTCTCTCTCTCTCTCTCACACACACACACACACACACACACACACACACAAAACAGTGGAAATTCCTTCTTTCATAGAGAGATGAATGGTTCAATAAAACTAAGAGGGACTTTTGACCCATCACTAGGAAACACACTTTTGTTGTTGTTGGCATCCGTCTAACTCAAGAGACAATGGAGGAGCACACTTTGTGGGGTTAAGTCAAACTGTTGGACAGTTGCCGTGCCTGCTGTGGTTGTAGAGAACGATACAGGAGAGACATGTTTTGTTGCAGCTGGGGCAGATGAAGTTACCCAGCTGTACTGCTGCAGATGCACCATGGCGTTTCTTCAGTCTGCACTCCTCCCAGCAGTCATTTCTCCTCTGGTCACTGCTGAGGATACACAACATGACTATCTCCATGCACTGCGGTCATCTGCAAAGGATTCCCACATGGCGGGGCTGATGTCACCCGCCTTCATTGCCTCATGTGCAGACATCTTTGTAATACGGACTTGGTCTGCCTGAACCAGCTCCCCACAGAGCACATTCTTGGGGATCCTGCCATCTTTCATTCTGTGAAACACACTAAAGGATCAAGATCCAGCAAAGCCACTTGCCTTAACCCACACAGCATTTTGAACATAGAAAAGTATGAAGCATTTTTGAAGCTTCTGTATGTTTTACAGGTTGGTTCTACATGCAACCAGTTTTTAAGCCCATGTTCGTGAGAAGTGCCCCACATAATCCATTTAGATCAGCCTTCAGAAGGTCTGGGTCTAGTTCAATGCAGACCAGGATTCAAGTTCTGCTGGATCAGTCATGAAAATGGAGCCGTCAGTGCTACCATTTCCACATTTGGTGCTACTTAACATACGTCAAGAATGACAGCGGCAACAACACCTCATTCTGAAGCCCTGGATTATTCCGCATCTGAATAGTGAATCCAGGAAATTTTGAAGTTTTGGTGGAATAAAATAGTTTTCAAGGCTGAATGACAGTTCATTAAAGCATGTGGTAAAGATCTTGGACTGTACCACTTCTGAATATAGACAGAGTATAAATTTCTCCATATTTTAAAAATAAAATATATATATTTCATGCACGAGGAAGATGAGCTTTTTTAGAAGATACCACTTGCTTTACAACCTTGAAAACTATTTTATTCCATCAAAAGTGCCTATAAGTTACCTAAAATTCTACTTTAAACTAGTTTCCAAACCTCAGATTATTTTAGAAAGCTAACATTTCTTAGGTTGGCTCCTCTAAAAATGCATATAAAAGGTTTAGCTAGTAATAACTACTAAAACCCTAGATATTTTTTTTAAAAAAAACTATATTGTAACTCCACTGGGATCACTGAGGAGGATGAGGGGAACTATGAACCCAACTATATGGGAATATCCAATAAATTTTCTAAGTACAACAAACTAAATTTAGAAAATTGGCATGATTTCATGCAGGAAACCTTTCAAATATTAGTGATCCAAATGGAATCCACCCCCTCACATAAAAGATATCATGCAAATCTGTCAGCAAGTGTACCTGCCATACTGTGAAGACATGTTTCATCGACCTTTTTTAAATAGTGTTCAGAACCAAACTAATATTCTTCTAAGTAACATTTAGAGAGCTTTTTCCTATCAAAGGATATTGGCTTGGCTCCAGTACTAAATTCCTACTATCCTGGCATGTCTTCATCTTCTGTTGTTGTTTATTCTTTAGGTCTACTCTTGTGCCAAATTAAAAATGCAGAGGTTTAGTTCTGCCAGAAAATTCTGTCTTCCTCCTTGTTCAGAGCCAATCAATCCTCTATTTGCCCAGAAATATTGTGTAGTAATGAGATGAATGTGAACGGTAGAAAACTCTCCATAATATCATGAAGCAAAGTGTTATGTAGGGCTACCCTGACTGGCTCAGTCAGCCAATGGAAAGATTTGACACTGAAGCTGATGCGCTAAGACTTGAAACTCATTTCCCCTCCCCAGAAAACCCCCAAATCTGAAATAATTGGGCTCTTCCTCCTTTGAATTACAATCCAGAGAGGTTGTCTTAAATCCCCTTAATCTCTTTATAACCAACAGTTTTATCCCAACTTCCTCTGTGGGATACACCCACAAGCCCTGCACACCACAATTTAAGAACTCTGCCAGCAAGGAGATGTGAGCCACACACTATTTTAAACAGATTAATCAAATGCAGGAAGTAGCTCAGTCACTACAGCATGAGACTCTTAATCTCAGGGTTGTGGGTTAAAGCCCCTCGTTGAGCAAAATATTTCTCCACTGCAGGGGGTTGGACTAGATGACCCTCATGGTCCATTCCAACTCTATAATTCTAAATTATATAATTCTACAACTAAATCATTTTCACAGTAGACTCACTGAAATTAATTGACTTTGGTCCATTGACGCCAACGGATCTTCTCTGAGTATGAGAACATGTCATCCTGGGTTCCTTGAAGAGGAAGGGTGGTATATAAATTTTATAGATAAAAATAGTAGAATAATTTTAATTTTAAATTTTACTTTCTACAAAGATATTCAGAAATTCATTGCTCTTGCACATTGCAAAATGGGAACCTGGGGTCCTTGGAAAGAAAGGGCAGGATATACAGTGGTGCCTCGGGTTACATACACTTCAGGTTACAGACTCCACTAACCCAGAAATATTACCTCGGGTAAAGAACTTTGCTTCAGGATGAGAACAGAAATCGTGCTCTGGCGGCGCGGCAGCAGCAGGAGGCCCCATTAGCTAAAGTGGTGCTTCAGGTTAAGAACAGTTTCAGGTTAAGAACAGACCTCCAGAACGAATTACCGGTAAGTTCTTAACCTGAGATACCACTGTAAATTGTATAAAGAAATAGAAAAATAAAATACAAAACATTGACTACCACCCTGGATGATTATTTTTTTTAACCAACTCTAAACTCTAAAGCATCCAACTTGTAAAAAAAAGGTAAAGGTAAAGTACTCCTGGACAGTTAAGTCCAGTCAAAGGTGACTATGGGGTGTGGCACTCATCTTGCTTTCAGGCCGAGGGAGCTGGCGTTTCTCCACAGACAGCTTCCCGGGTCACGTGGTCAGCATGACTAAACCGCTTCCAACTCAACAGAACACCGTGATGGAAACCATCACAAGGAAACGCCATTTACCTTCCTGCTACAGAAGTACCTATTTATCTGCTTGCACTGGTGTGCTTTCGAACTGCTAGGTTGGCAGGAGCTAGGACAGAGCAACGGGAGCTCATAACAGGATCCATAACAGGATCCAATTAATGTAAGCATTCAAGTAACAAGAATATGTTGGATCTAGATAAAAGTATTGGATTATGTATACGTATTCAATATCATGGGAACATCAGGCGATCATACCTGGAGCCAGACCAAATGTGATAGCAGCCGTGATCATGTTTACACATAGGGGGTGATGTCTACTTTTTCTTTTATACCAAAAGAGAAACTCATATCAGGAGAACTGAACTCTACCTCTATTGCTCTCTTACCAGTTTGGCTCCAATACAGTGGTGCCCCGCAAGACGAATGCCTCGCAAGACGGAAAACCCGCTAGACGAAAGGGTTTTCCGTTTTCAATGCGCTTCGCAGGACGAATTTCCCTATGGGCTTGCTTTGCAAGACGAAAATGTCTTGCGAGTCTTGAGATTTTTTTTTCGCTCCCCCCCCCTTTTTCTAAGCCGCTAAGCCTTTAATAGCCTTTTAGCAGCTAATCCGCTAAGCTGCTAAACCTTTAATAGCCGCTAAACTGCTAATAGCGCTAATCCGCTAATCCGCTTCGCAAGACGAAAAAACCGCTAGACGAAGATACTCACGGAACGGATTAATTTCGTCTTGCGAGGCACCACTGTACTAGAAGTGATCTGATCTGTGTCTTCAGGAAGAAACGGCGGTAAGGTGGAGTGTGTCCAGCTCCCCTTAACCTGTACACCCAACTTAATTGCAGAAACAGATCTATTTATGCCCTGCTTTCTGTGAACACACACAGCTGCCTTTAACACATCTCATGAGGACCCCCCTCATACTTTCACAGCTTTTCACATTTGCACAGTCAGAGCACATTATATGTTGGTCCGTAGACATATATCTAGATTTCTAATTTTTTAACCTAATTGACATCTAAACAGCAGGTTTAGAACCGAATTGGAAGGAAAGGTCACCTGCCTCATTTTGGAACCTTCATGCCTTCTTCTTCAAGTTCAAATACAGAGATAAATAGCTGGTCATAAACCATGGAAGAGGTATCTAGTGGCCAAACTAAGGATTCAAAAACATATAATTCATTTCAGTGATAAGTGCATTTAAACATTTCTGTCACAAGTACCTTGAAATATGGCTACATTAGCACATGAAAGTACCCTGATAGCCTGTTTTCAATAGTAACAGAGTGCTGTGTGAGAAGCATGTAAGGCTGGTGGTCAGCACCTAGAGAAAGATTCAGGTTAAAGATCAGAACCAAGACACATGCATGTCTTTTGGTATTTTGTTTTTAAATCATCTTAACACAGTTTTTAACGTTTTGCCCAACAGTTTTGGATCGGGACAATTCTTTTTAAAAAATAAAGTGAAAACTATTTGAATTCTCTCTCTCTCACTTTCTCTCTCTCTCTCTCTCTCTCTCTCACACACACACACACACACACACACACAAAATGCAGCAGGGGCAGGGAAAGGAATCTGTTGTATAATATGTACTGTTGACATTTTCTTGCAACCCAGAAATATTAAATTATAGCAACATTGCACAATACTAAAATGGGAGGAGAGAACCTAATGCATGCTTCCAGATTTTTTACGATTATTCACCAATTCCTTCTGGTTGTGAAATATAACACTGTATTCAATATTAGTTTCTTCAGACCTTGTAACTGAGTGCTAAATGATTCACATACTTTGATTTGGAGTCAAACATACTACTCCCCCCCCCCATTATCATTGATAATCCAAGAGGAAAGGAAATCTACAAATACAATACAAACTTTATTAAAGATTTTCCAAGCAGCTGCAAGAATAAAGATGCTTTTGTGATGGCAACTTCACCTAAATATATTTTTTAAATATTACAAAATGAATTTTACCAATGGCTTTGGTAAAAGTTTTGTTTCCTGAAAAATGTTGCTGAAAAAATCATAATGCCTGTGACTTCTGCAAACATAGCAGAATTCTCAGTTTCTCTAGTTTCCTAAAGAATGTAAAAGGCCGCTGTATAAATAATTTATCATTATATAACCTATTTTAATAATGCACTTAAAAACAAAACTAAAGCATTTCCTATTTTAAGTACATAGGACTTTTTTGTATGTTTGGAACAGCATGTTTTTGATTATTTAAAGATAACGTTCTAAGCTACATCTGAGTCACATAGCTACCATATTTTAGCAAACCACAACAAAAAGTACCTTATATTAACTATAGATGAGTAGTCAGTGAGTCAGAGAATACTTAAAAAGGGTTGGGGGTGGCAAAAGACAAGAGTCAGATATAAATGTTTTATTAGAGTTTTAAAGTTCAAAATATAGATAAGACTGAATTGGAGCACAAGACCAACAGACTGTTTTGTGGCTACAGCTTTCTCTCTTTATTGGATTGAAGTCTAACATACAGAAGGAGTGCTGGAACATAGTCAATGGCAAGAACCAGAGTATTCAACAGCAACTTAACATTTATTTTTATATTTGAGATTTATGGTTAGAAAACTATTTACAATTGTCACCTTAGTCCCACCACACCCCTCTAAGATATTAACAAACTAGTAGCCTCACCCAAAAATTGTAAATTTGTGGGAAGAGGCCAGTCAGACACTGCTATGATATTGCCAGCAAATATGTTTAGAGTAGGGGGAAGCTGAAACCCAGAATAGTGGAAAAGCTTTGTCACAAAATAATAACTACAATATTTGCAATGTCAGCTGGACATCATCCAGCAGTAGACATAAAACTATGGAGAAGCTAAGAGGGAATCGTGTCTTAAATTACAACTAAATAGTCGGGAATTGCCTTGCACCAGCAACTTACTATGCATTAATGCCAACTGTAAGACAAATGCAACTTTTCTCATCTGCAGAAACTATTTCTGGGAATCAGTGTAATACAGCACTACCATGCTTAAAAAAAACATATTGGTTTGACCCTCTGGGCCATTTTAGATAGGGCTGCCATGTGTCCCGGACATAACCGAAATTTCAAAGGTAGAATTGACATCTGGGTGGAATTTCTGAAAAGCAGTGTTTTGTCATGGATCTTAGGCAAGTCAATCAAAAAACTGCTTTCTTTGGCATTTTTGTAAAGAAAGGCTCAACAACTTTCGGGATGTCCTGGTTTTTACTTTTTGAAATATGGCAACCCTATTTTAGGCATAACAATCTCTTTCCCGTTCTATTATACAGTGGTACCTCGGGTTACAGACACTTCAGGTTACGCGATTTCAGGTTGCGCACCGCACCAACCTGGAAGTACCGGAACAGGTTACTTCCAGGTTTCGGCGCTCGCGCATGCAAATAACCACTAAGTCACGCTTTGCGCATAAGCGCCAAATCATGAGCCACGCGTGCGCAGACATGGCGCTGCGGGTTGCGAACGTGCCTCCTGCACAGATCACGTTCGCAACCCAAGGTTCCACTGTACCAAGAATTAGTGTTGTGCTTCTGTGCTCTCCATCCCCTTACCTCTAAGTTCATGCACCAGAATTAAGGACTTCCAAGACTTGCTTGACTATAGCTTCTTAATAGTTCACAATTAGGAAAGTGTAGTTTAATCGCAAGCCATAAAGTACCGGTATGTATGTTTTCCCTTTTGATGAGGGCAGTTATTTCAGCGACTGAGCAGCTTACATAGCCAGGCCCGGATTGAGAAAGTGCTTCCATGCACTTCCATGCACCCTCTCCTCCACAGTAGCTTCACATCCAGCTAGCTGGGCATTCTGGCAGTAGCTCTAAAGCTACTTCCTCTGAGTCTTCATCCAAGCACACTTCAGGCCCTGGAGCAGCGCAGAAACCTGACACGGTAGTAGTAGTGGACCTGCTGATATACTAATGTAGCAAATGTAGCAAATAAACAAATAATTCAAGAGTGCAAAGGATCTGGCTGCTGTCTTATATATGGACCCAATAATTAACATATCAAATTACTGTAATATGCTGTATGAAGAGATGCCCTGGAAGAACGCACCAGCCCAATTACTAGGTTTATTTGGTCCCAGGACGCATGTCTGACACATTTGAATTTGTCAGCGGTCCATTTTGAGGCACTCTACTCTGGTTCTAGAGTACTTAAAGGGGTCCCTGTTTCTGTATGGGCCCTCCAAATCCCATGATAGGTTTGTGGCCAGCAGCAGCAGCAGCAGCAGCAGCAGCAGTGCATTTTCAATAATCGTGCCCTCACTTAGGAGCTGCCTTAATAGGAAGGCCTGGCAGGGTTTCCAGGAAACAACAAAGGATCCCCAACTTCATATTAAACTTGTTTTGGAACTGCTGCCTTACTGCTATCTTCTTTGGGGGGGAAAGGTTGTATGTTTTAGCAGTTCTTACCTTGTTTATCCCTATACAGTACACTGCTTCTGCACAAAGTTGGCTAAACCAACCGCCCTAGAAAACAGTTTCGAAACCACACTAGCAATTTTTACTGCAGTACTACTGTGGGCCCAGCTCTGTCCATTGAAAGAAAATGCAAATGCATCATAAATGTGTGTGTACACACACACAAATTAGTAGGGAGCAATTGACATATGCCCTCTCATAGCTATATGAATACTATATAGAACCATGGTTGCATAATTGATATAACCCTGGTTATCCGGGCCAAGATATGATGCACAAACATGGCTAAATCTTTTTAAAATCAGACTCAGAAAACAAAGTAAAGGAAACTTCAGTACAGTATAACAACAACAACAAAAAAGGATTTCTTTCTTTTAAAAATATTGTTTGCTCTTTCTAAACCTCTCAGCCACCAAGGTGACAAACCTGTACAAACTCAGCACAGAGGCACTAGCCCACGGGTGTCAAACACAAGGCCCGCGGGCCGAATCCGGCCCACCAGACCTCGTCATGTGGCCCGTGTAGCCGCCGCCAGCCTTCAGCTTTTATTCTCGCTTTTTTTTTTTTGACACAAGAAAGCCGCCTCTTCAGCGCATGCGCAGCAGCCTACAAGCCAGAGAACGTCTGCCCTCTAGCGGCGCCGGCCGTTCTACACAGGAAACCTCCACTTTACATGCATTCAGGAAACCTCCACTTGTTTTTATATTGAGCGCATGCCATCCTGTGATGTGACAGATCCAACGGCTGCCTGAACCCTTCTCTCCTGTACTTTAAGTCCTACAGATACAACCGGCCCTTTGAGGGTGACCAAACTGCTGATGCGGCCCCCGATGAATTTGAGTTAGACACCCCTGCACTAGCCTTAAAACCTTGTACTTCTATCTACAACACTCGCTCTGGTGAATCCAGGCTGTTTATTGAAAATAGCAATGCCTGCTTTTGCAGAACAGGATTATCCAAACTCATAAAACGAAATGTGTCAGACAAAGGGATAAAAGAATCCTTATTCTACAGAGTTGAGCCTACAGTTGCCCATGCGTGCCAGAGGGGTGTGCCAGCAAGTATGGGAAAGATTCTCCTCAAAAGACTGGCTGGTGCACACAGACTGACATCCTTAGTTAGTAAGAGAAGCATTCTACTGAGACAGAAGATGAATAACTAGGTCTCTATAATGCAAATTTACAAAAGCAAACGTTAAAAAGGTGTTTGAGTATAGGCAAAGACTCTACATAGAACACAAACTAACCACAGTGGATATGCTTCCTTTCAACCACATTGCAAACACTCTGTTTAATACATGCCACAATCAGTACTTTACCCAGTCCTTCCTGGACTTTCCACGCAGAAACAAACATGATTTACAAGATTCTCTTCGAAAGACTGGCTGGTACACACAAGCACAAAGTTAATCTGCTGTATACCAAGCTACCTCTTGTAGTGCAATCATGGAATGGAAAAGAACATCAATCACCTCCTAGTCCAACCACCTCTCTAAAGAATATATTTTTTTTAAAAAATATATGTTCTCTTTTTTTTTACACCTGTAATTAAAAGGAGAAAAGGCTTCTTTGTCCCAATACTTAAATACATTTTACCTCATTGATATGGACCTTTTCTTGCACATATACTTATTCATACCTGTTCTAGTTCCCGAAATCTCCATTTTGGCTGACTGTCAAAGACTAAACCAGTGGTAACCAACATGATGCACTCCAGATGTTTTGGATTCCACTTCTGATTATCCCTAACTACTAGTCATGGTGGCTGAGGCTGATGGTACCACATTGGCGAACCCTGATCAAAGCCTATCACGTTCCATTCATATTGGGAGTTCCAGTTTCCATCCCATTTAATTAAGTTTCCCCTAAGCGAGTGTCCTTCAGATGTTGTTGGACTACAATTCCCATCATCCTTGACTATTACCTATGCTGGCTGGGCTATTGAGAGTTGAATTCCAGCAACATTTGAAGGACTACTGGATGAAGAAGACTGGTTTCAGTTAAGTCTTTCCTCTCTAAAGTTCTCTCGTGCTTCAGAGGAGAATATACTAGGGCTGCCATCCAGTTCAGGAAATAATAGTTGGCCAAATTAGTTATAACTGATTAAATATGCATATATTTGTAGATAACAAAAATAATAATTTTGAAGACAATTTATTATTATTATTATTATAATGCACATACATTTCACAGAAGGCACCATTTTGAAAAAGGCATTCCAGTACAGGGTAAATGTTTCTAAGTTGGTGTCTGCCCCAAGCAGTTTTTATAAGTACATACTGTATTGAAATGAATGTCAATTGCGGGTGCTTTTCATAGGGTGGAATGTTTTGCCTCAATTAGGTTAACTCATTAAGAATTATTTAAACCCAGATTTAGAAAATGTATCGTTTAGTGCAAGGATGGGGAACTTGTGGCAAGGATGGGGAACATGGACTCCAACTTGGATTAGCCCCAGCCAGCATGAATATGGATTGTGGGTGTTGCAGTCCAGCAACATCTGGACTGCAACAACTGGTTACAGCATGTGGCTGAAGTCCTGCACACAGCTGGTTCTCATCTCATTGGATTCGGAAAATAAGCAGAAGTGCTGTATGCTGGAGTAACGTCTGTCAGGGGGCGGAATCCATGCTTCATAGATGTAAATTCAAATGAATTCAAAGGGAAATGCCTGTCCTAAGAACTTATACTTAGAAATCTAGTTATATTTTGCAATATATTACTTAGCAGTCTAATGCAGAAATGCAGAGTTTATTAGTACTCACATGATTTAAATTATTGCTTAATTTATTGCTTCCATACACTGTATTGCAGACAAAGCAAAGGTTTTAACTCTAAGAAATGATGAGAAATTAGCAAGATTTGGTGATATCCAAGTAAATCCTATTCAACACCACTGATTTCAATGGGTCTGCTCTGTAACTAGGCTGGCAATCACCCAATGTCTTAATTACTTGGCCATTTTTACATTTCTAGATCAGTAACTGGCCATCATGGCTTTGCATTATTTTGTTCTCACTTCACGTCTTAGGTATCCTATAATGTAGTTTTCAGAAACAGGGCTGCTGTAAGGGAGAAAAGTAGTTAAAACCATGAAAATAGTAGTAACTGGCCTTCTTCCTCAAGCTTCCAATGATTTTAAAATATTATCTCAGTAATAAATGCAACTTTTCAAGCCAAGGATTTCTTGCTAATCAGTATAGAGGAGACTATACAGAGAAACTGAGTAATATTATTCCAATGTCTAAAAGACCTGAATCAAGCAAATAAATATTCAGCTCAGAGAAAAAATAGTGCTGCACCAGCAAAGTACAGAACTGGTTGCCTTGTGCCAGCAATGCTAGCCAATTCAGGATGTCAAGTTAGTACCCCAGAATAGTTCAGATCCATTATTCAGAGACAGCCAATATTGGTAGATATGTAGTCGTGGCACCAAGCAAAAATGCTACAGTACACAAACATAGAAAAAGAATATGGACAATCTGCACAACAATCACATGGGAATTTTGAGCACTGAAGAGGTACCCATGCCAGCACAAACCTTCATACCCTGATACACAACAGTTATCTGTTACAATGGCAATGTGAATGACGGAAAGGTCTGTTGCACAGAGCACCAATGGGATAATAACACCTGAATACCATTTGTTGTCAGGCTAGAACGAGCAGACAGCATCCTAGGGCAGTGCCTGGGGGCCGAATGTCCCGTCACGGCCCACCACCAACATGTGGAGTGGCAACATGTACATATAGTGTATTTACACTGCATGAAAAATGCTTTGGGGTACTTCGTAATTAAAAGTTTCTGCTCACATTTTTACTGCTTGATAGCAACCATCTCCTAACTCTATTTCAACCCAGAATATCACAAGAGAAACAGACACCATGGGCAAATAGTGTGAAGCTGACCACAGAACTATAAACCATGTGCTCCAAGCCTCAACTCTAGAAGGGCTGGCCTCCAAACAAATGAGAGCTACAGCCACCAAATTATTGAGAACCATCTTCAGTACCTTGTCCGGAATCAGTTGCAATCTGCGACAGAGGTTTTAGTGGTGTGGATCCACTACATTCTGCCAGCAATGGCTTTTGAATTTGATGGCAGTCACTTGCACACTTGCCAGGACTTTGTACCAAAGTTTGATGATCCACCATATCAAAAAAGCCACTGAGAGGTCAAGCAGAGTCAATAGAGTGGTACTACCCCCTCACCCATTTCCCAGGAAATGTTGCTCATCACAGTGACTAATCCAATATTCGACCCAGCCCCAGGCCAAAAGCCAGACTCAAAAGGACAGAGTTGTCCAGAACTAATGCAACACGTGCCAGACAGCATAAATGTACAAGATAATTTTATTCATATCATAAAAATAGATCTTGTATCATTTAAAAAATTCTTTTTAAAATTTCTATCCTTTTCTTTCACTACAAAACACGAAGCAGCTAACAGCATAGAAATTAAAGCAGCAAAACAACATAACAAAGTATTATAATAACAAAATATTGAAATTCTCTGTTTGCGTTATAATGGGATGTGTTTCCATGAGAAGAGAAGTCAGTAGCTTTTTGTTATAAAACAACCATGAAAATGAAAGGCAATCTATGGTGGATATAGGCTGGGGAAAGGACCCCTAAAGTTTGCTTCATGACCACATGTTACCTGAGTCCAGGAACACAAGAGAGAATGTTACCTTTATAACGTTACTTCAGATCACAAAGAAATATTCCAATTAGTGAGGAAACAGTCAGTATCTATTTGGTTATCTAATTAAAAGGGGGGGGGAATCAACACACAATGACTAAGGGAGAGGAATCCCTTTTTGCACAATAGTCTCAATGGCTGATTACTCTTCTGTGATAGATATGGACTGTATCTACATTTATAAAAATGAACTCTATTTCTGGGAGCAGCTTATGAAGAGGTTTAAAAAGGCAATAAGGAACATATATGACAAAAACAACAAGGGAGCCCAGCCCCTATAGAAGCACTCCTTTACAAATGAAGAAATCTGCATGGTTCTTTATGATCAAGGGTTTACCCATTTATTTGGCTAATCATTAAAATGGCTAAACAGACCTCTAATTTGAAAATAAAAACCGATTGATGCAATCACAAACAAGTTCTAAAATTGCAGTTTATTAAAAAGAAAAAAGGAAATCTTGTCTAATCCAAAACACACTCACAGTTACCTTTTTCTAATCAGAGCATTCATTTCTCCTCATTATGATCTCACAAGCACATTAAAATCTTATTAACATTAATTACTTCTGAGCATCTATGCATGAGCAGCGACAGGCTTGCGTACGTGTATGTGTGTGTGTGTGTCTGGATCATATCTACATTTATATACCTTGCTGCACTTTGCTTATAAAACATGTGAAAATATTGCTGCTAACACCAATTAGCTAATTTCACGCACACACAGATAGTAACCTGCTGTCTCGCTGCACAGCTTAATAAAGACCAGCAGACAGATGGACAGACAAACATACACAAAAAAATCATCCCGACACTTCCTGATGCAAAAGCTTTTTAAAAAAACAACAACAACACACACAGCCTGACACCTCTAAGAGTGCAAATTTAAGCCGCCAAAATCTGGAAAAGGCACACATTTTTAAAGAAGCATTTTTTAAAATGCAACACAGCCAATATCCTGTTTTCTCACAAATGAGTGCCATGATAAATTGATAAAGACAAAGAAAAATCTGGCAAACAGACAAGCAGCACACTCACACACATACAGTGACAGAGAAAGAACATGGCAGATTAAGGGATAAATATCTTACCAGTTGATAACAAGAAAAAGAGGCAACCCTCTCCCGAAATACATATTTACAAGCAAAATTACATTTTGATATGACATGTAACTTTCCCTTCAAGCAAAGAGGGGGAACTAGAGTGGATTCTTGTTAGATTTATATTGCAGACATTCAAGAACATGACGAGGGTAAGAGGATGTCATCTATTCCATTATTTTTCCATGGGCTGGCTCTGTCCCACAATGTGGTCAGTCTGCCTTTTGGCTTCCTTGGAAATATTCTGAAACTGATTGCTTAAATGACTTCTACACAATTTGCCAGCTTTCAGCTTTTGCCTTGTTTCTGCCCCTCCCCAATGACCACTATGGATATTTATACTAGTAACCTGAAAGGAAAGGGAAGATGTGAACTGAAAATTGTGCATTAACAGTGGTCTGAATGATGTCCAGAAATGAAAAACAGTACCAGTCAATAGAAAGGATTAGGTGAGCTGGAAACCAAATATCCCTACCTAAACTATATATCAACATCATGATCTCAGCAAGATTATTATTATTTATTAGTGGTCCACTTTCTGAAGTCATCTTCAAAATCAGCAACTTGTGGTGATTTTCTGCACAAACCATGCCATGCACCCTTAACCCCTGTGCGTATAATCACATGGTAATGAACAAGGTAATGTAATGAGCCTTCTTTTACCTCCCAAGAATTGCAGGTACGGTGTATCTTTATATTCTAACTGTATGTAAACAGTGGACCCATGAGTCTCTCAACAAGCACATGTAGCAACTATTTTGGTGTTAGAGAGTACAAGAAAAAAATGTAACAGCTTGTTGTGTACCAACTTCTAGCATTTGAAGTGTCCTTAACCCTAAGCCACTCTGAATATGTTCTCCCACAATTCAAAGAAACTCTACTTTTTCCACTTGGCTATAATACTTCTAATAAATAATAATAATAATAATAATAATAATAATAATAATAATATCTCCATATACTATTCAAAAGGCTTAAGGACATGCTACCCTGCTGAAAGCTGAATTTTTATAGACATCAATAGAAGGCTCGTACTTATTTTTCAGTTCCACAGATTTGTATGATCTCAAAATTGGACTGCATCTGGATCATAATAGCACCTCCAACACAAAAGGGCTATAATAACAGCTCTAACACACTTGGGTCTTATGTTTGCAAGCTGCAGATTTGAAGATTTGCAGCAACATTATACCATGGAAAAAGCTGGCATTCAAGTCACATACATTAGTAAACGTAAAGGGACCCCTGATCATTAGGTCCAGTTGTGACCGACTCTGGGGTTGCGGCGCTCATCTCGCTTTATGGGCCGAGGGAGCCAGCGTACAGATTCTGGGTCATGTGGCCAGCAGGACTAAGCCGCTTCTGGCGAACCAAAGCAGCGCACAGAAACGTCGTTTACCTTCCTGCCGGAGCGGTACCTATTTATCTACTTGCACTTTGACATGCTTTCAAACTGCTAGGTTGATAGGAACAGGGACCGAGCAACGGGAGATCACCCCGTCGCGGGGATTCGAACCACCGACCTTCTGATTGGCAAGTCCTAGGTTCTGTGGTTTAACCCACAGCGCCACCCGCGTCCCCAACAAATTTCTCCAAAATACCGCCCAGTGCTGCCACTGTAATATGTAGCCACAGGAATGAAGAGAATTTACCTTTTAAATTAGAAAATAAACTTAATTTTCAGTAATTAACTGAGTTTCAATATTTTTGAAGAAATGTCTCAAAGTTACAGTTTAGGGATATCACATATCACATCTAGGTTATGAAGCTACCATCAGTTCTATGGCTTTGAGCAAGCATTGAAGAAAACCACCTCCAAATTATTTTTTATTTCTTGGCATAAGGCCAGGGTGCAAGTAGTCACTATCCAGAACTGAAGGGTGTGCAATCCAGCTGACGGCTCCTGAGATCAGTGGTCTGAACTGAAATTGGAGAAGCCAAAAGTGTAGCAAGCAGAATGCAGTGTTGGAAAAGGCCTGGCTACCAGTATTTATACCAGGACTGGCTAATCTGCAGGCTTAACAACAAATGCCAGATGTGTGGATTGATACTGCACACCTTTGTTCCCTTCTATGCCTAAAAAAGATATCCAAGGTTTGAATGCACATAGTCTACTGTAGCTCATCGGGCTAGATCCCAGCCTCAGCTTTTGAAGTTTCCAATTCCTGGAATCCTTGAGAGACCTTCATCCAATCTCATAATTAGGCAACTGACTTTCCAATTATATATAGCAGCTATGAAAGTCAAGCTAGTTCTTTCCCCAAAATATGATTCAATGTATACTTTTGTACGTTCAGTGTACTTAGTTCAAGTGATGGCTAAAACTGGATGTTAGAATTAAATATATCCTTCTGATATAATGCATATACACACCAATATAGTTCAATAGATTAAATATATAGACCTACTGTTGTTCAAACTGGGTGATGCATTTGGATCCAGGAGACCTGGGTTCACACTCAGATAATCAATGTTGCAGCGGCGTAGCATGGGTTGTCAGCACCCGGGGCAAGGCAAGTAATTTGCGCCCCCTAACCCCTAACCTGCCGCCGCTGCCAGCTTCTTCTTGCTGCTGCCTGGTCTGGTCTGGTGTGGTTCTCTCCCGCACTCAGCGCTGCGCTAGGCGGCCACTGCACTGTCCCTCCCCCAGATAGTCCCTCGCTCTCTCTCCGCACCACACGCCTGGCACCCACCCCCTCCACAGTGGGCGGCGACCCAGCGGCTCGGATCGGATTCGCACAGCCAGCACTGCAGTGAGAGAGAGTGAGTGAGCCAGGTAGGGGCAGAGAGCTGCGAGTGCGAGCACGCGCCCCCCAGATGTTGCACCCGGTGTGGCCGGCCCCCCCTGCACCCCCCACGCTACGCCACTGCAATGTTGTATAGGTTGGTCTAAATAAGTCACATCTTGCAATTGTCTGCAATGTGTAAAAATGCATTGGCTGTACATCCATCACTATTCTGAACAATCACATGGATGCATCTTAAATGCAAACTAAAGTAAAATAAAAGGAATATAAACGACCACTGAAGAATATTCCATTGCTTTTTATCTTTCCAGAAGATATACTGCTGAACACAACATAAATCAGATTCAGTGAGCAACCAGTCCACCTATAACATCTGCATCCATTGCAGAAACTAATAAAATGAGAATGTTTAACAACTTTCATCCTAGCTTTTACAAACTTGACAATTACTAAAAAGAGGAGAATACATATTAAAAGCAAGTTTAAGTAAATATAATGTGTTTCATAATCCTTCAAACAAAAAGTCATTCCTGAAAATGGTTGCAGCATTCAACACATCCAAGGGTAGCAATTCATGTCCATTTGAACACGTGGGGAACACCCATAACTGTTTCTTCCTGTTTAGTCTCAAATGGGTATTTGAAGAAGGCCCAGTAACAGGCACAGTCCCTAATGAAAAATAAGGTAATGGCTGGAAGTGGTCTGCGATATGTAGGTATAGAGTGGTATACAAATTTTTAATAATAATAGTAAATGGGAGAGCTGCATCTCCCAGATATTTTGAGTAGGAATGAGTAGAGAGGGTCAGTTATCTCTAATGTAGAAATAAGCACTACGTGTGGGTGGGTGCGGGTGCATGCATGCGTGTGAACATTTTCCTTCCAGTTGTTGTTTTTAATCAGTAGTGCCTGTTGTAGCTGCTTAAGTGATACATCTCCCTGTCCAGTCCATTCCTTGCATGCCCTCTATTACTACTTGCATATGGTCATTCTCCATTGATAATTCAACACAGACAAGCAAAGAAAACCTCTCAGTATGTTGCCTAGAAAATTCTTTGGTTCTCTTATTTTCTTTGAAATGAGCGACAGCTACATCTACCTAGTGAATGGAGAACAGCACATTTAGGCCCCATACTCTTAAATGCAAGAAGGCACAGTGCTACTTTTCTTTCATTAAAATAAGCATAGCCACAATCGGCTTCCATACAGTCCAGTCAGACTTTCCATCCTTTGTTATCAAAGAACAGGAAAAGAAGGATTGGACCAGCTCTCTGTAGAATTCTCTTCTTGGCATAAAGGTCTCAAAACCTGCTCTGCAGTCCAGTAGGCAATTATGATTGTAGGAAAGCCAAATGAATAACTTCAAAGGATGGTTGGAAAAGTTATGCTAAATACACTGAACGTGGTTTTTGTTTTTGTTTTTTACACTACAAGCAGAAAAACAGCCTGGAGAAAATCAGAACTCTATTAAAAGAATAAAGTACTGAACATTCTAGCAAGTCATTAAGAGGCTGCAATCCCAAGCAAACTTACTTGGATGTAAATAAATCTCAACAAACTGAATGGAACTTGCTTCCAATTAGAATTGGTCTGTAAAGCCTGAGAAATATACATATGCCCAAAATGAAAAAGGACTGCAAAGTTTCGTGTCACAGTTTCTGTGTTGTGATGTGCAATTCCTGTCTATCCTTTAGTGAACTGCTGTCTGGTAAACTATCGGTTCCATATAATATGCCCAGGTTTTTCCTTTTGTAAGATTATATCCTTCCATCTAGCAGAGAAATTGAAAAAGACTAAAGTGATTGATACTCATAAAGTATTCTGAGATTCCTGGTTAAACACTGCTGTAGAAGTGTAAGTTCATTTGTTATGGGCAGCTACTCCTGTTGCATCAACACGGACATATCCAGTTATCTATCTTGTTCCATTCTCTGGCTCAGCTGATAACAGGTCTCCATTTTCAAATGCTGCTCTGACCCTTTCTTGTTTAAGAATGTGGAAGATCTAACCAATCAAAAACGATCTAAGAAGGGTCAGTATTTCTTTAACAGAAGCTAGGGCTAATTATTTGTTGACTGCTTGCCTATTACAGTTATATATTTCCAACATCTCAAAACTGGGAAAGTTCCCCTTAAAGTTTGTGATAGTTCATACTTTTATACATAACTATTTAACACCAATTCCAGGGTCCCCCCCCCCTTTTCATTGCTACGGGAATTGGAAAACAGATAATCCCTATTTAAGTAGCACACCAGAGACAAAAATGGCTTAAAATGAACAAGTACAAATCTCATCATTACTGTGGAAGATCAAGGTTTAAAAAATATACTGATGTTGATTTGAAATGAGCCATCAACTTCATTTGCTGGTGGTTTTTATTGTTGGAAGGAACGCCATAGAGGTTCCACAAAGAAACGCAAAAATCTGCTAGCTTTTTAAGTGAAAGCCATGTAAGTTGTTTCTTCTTCAAATTTGGCAGGCTGCATAGCCATATGACCTTCACTCTCAGCCCTACTGACAATCAGTGGGTGAATTTTTATCTGCAATGAAAGCTCTACCAGTAAAATTGATTAAAACTTTGCCTCATTTACAACAAATTGCTCTTTGTTTTGTAAAATGAGAATTCTAATTCATATTTTTTTTTACATATCATTTTTCTATCCATCAATTTGTAACACCATTGTTTTCATTTTTTAAAATTGATCCTGCTTTTCCTTCATGAAGAGAAACCACAGAAGAACTTTAGCAGAAATGATATCAGGAGTAATGTATATTTGATAACTAAGATTCTAGCTTTAAGGTGTTTTAGGGTAAGATAAGGTTAAATTAATTAAGGTAATGTGAATAATAGAATATGGGGAAAGATGGAAAGGATTTGTTAATTATTAGATTAAATTAGGTTAGGATGAATTTTTTTAACAAAAATTGAGAAAGATGGAAAGAATTTGCTGAAATAACTAATTAAACTAGAATACAAAAAGGGAGGTGTGAGGAAGTCAATGAAACAAGCAAATGGAAGTTTTAGATATGTAAGTTGGGATTTGTGTTGTTTTCTTTTTTCTTTTTATCTTTTTGTTGTATTGTTGTATTGGTTTTTGTGTTTTTTCTTTTCTTTTTGTCTATTATAGTGTTGTTTTTTAATGTTTTTTTAATGTTTTTCTTCTTATAATTCTGAAAACTACTAATAAATATTATTTTTTAAAAAATGAAGAGAAACCACAGAAGAAATCTGCCTCCTCTTTTTTTGTACAATTAGTAAAATTCTCAATCCTTACTTTTTCTACACAAATGTTCTTTTGAAACATCCACCTAAATGCAAAATTCTCAAAAAACCACACTTTTTTTCTTATAAATAATCATTGCTTTCAAGCTTGTAATTCTAATTAAAATCAGACATCGAATAGTTAACTTATTACAGAGCATTAAAAAGTTAATAAAAAGTATCCTTCTGGTGTTATTTTCTCTCTTCTCCAAGACATTGGAAAAGAGGTTCAATTTTTTTTATTAGATTTATACTCTCATTTTTGTCCGAAGTCCTCAGAGCAGACCTCAAAAGTCATATTAAAGTTACAGCATGCCTACATTTCTAGGTTGTATTAACTAACACCTGTAATCAAATCTGCTGCCAATTAAAAATAAAACTTCAGGTTTGCATTGTCATAATCTATAAATAGGCAATCAATCAGCTGATAATTATAATACACAAGTTGAAGAATGAGTAAAAGATCTTACCTATTAGTCTGAGAAAAGAATTCTAATATTTTCTCCTTAAATTTGAGAACCTTTGCCATATTCAACCTGTCAATACTGAAGCTGGCTAAAAACATTAAAGTACACATGAGAAAAATCACAGACGGCACTAGCTGAAACCCTCCTCAGATATGCTTCTTGGTCTGTTGGTTGAATGCAAGGAAGTTTAGCAAAAGAAGGTACAGTACACAGTTAAAAAAAGAATTAGTCTTCAAACTAACTGACAAAAAAAAAAAAAAAAAAATACAAATCACTCAGGCCAGATGGCATTCACCAAAAAGTTCTTACAGATCTCAAATGTGAAATTGCAAGACTATTCCAATAAAATATGTAACTTGTCACTAAAATCTGCCCTTTTGCAAGACTCTGGATAGTGGCCAACACAATACTATTGTTTTAAAAGATAATTGGTGCATGTTTTAGTAGAAAATTACAGACCTGTCAGCTTTATATCTGTTCCGCATAAACTGATGGTAACTATTGTTAATGGCATAATTTTTAAACACTTCGAAGAACAAGCCTTGTTGATAAAGTATCAGTACGGCTTTGACAATGGTAAATCTTTCGTCACTATCTGGGATTTGTCCAGTGTGTCAACAAGCATGCAAATAGGGATGGATCTTGAATAAATATACATTTATTTATTTATCTGTTCGTTCGTTCGTTCATTCCATCATCCATTCAAAGTACCATATCAAAATATTCTTTCACCCCCTCAACAATTATGAAGACAGATATTCTTATAGATTAGTAAGAAACTAGTTAAAACACTGTAAGCACAAGACAGGAATAAATGGCCAGTTTTATGTAGTATTTTCTTTCGTCTTGAATTATAGCCTCAGAAAACCATCATATGGAGGTGTAGGGGAGAGCTTATGGTGGAAGAACTGTCACATCCTGACCTTTTAAAGGCTTGTGCCAGCCAGGGCAGAAGGTGAGGGGTGGCAACTTGTTTTATTTTTATTTCTGTCAAATCATTAAAAAACCCAAAACCCTTCCATTGGTTCTAATGGAAGTGAAAATAATGAACCCAGCTACAGAGCTCCTGTGGCTTCTCCCTACACACCTTGTCTTGGGCATGTTGAGTGAAGGGGAATATTCTGGATCATACGCATCCAAGACCTTCCCTGATCCAGCCCAATGCACCACTGTACGTCCCTTACTAACAGAGCACAGACAGGAGTGATTGTATTGGAAAGCTCTGCTGCCATCCAGGGACAATCTCCGGCAGCAGACCTGCCTCTCTGAAGTTAACTCCCCTCTCTACTCTTCCCAGGGACAACGAAACACCTTGTTCATGATTAGCAAATTACAAGTACAGTAGAAGGTGCAACTTACCCCTAGGAGACTTTCAATACAATACAATAAACTATGGGTAGGCAAACTAAGGCCCGGGGCCTTCTCAGTCCGTCCTGCGGACGTTCCAGAAATCAGCATTTTTTAACATGAGTAGAATGTCTCCTTTTATTTAAAATGCATCTCTGGGTTATTTGTGGGGCCTGCCTGGTGTTTTTACATGAGTAGAATGTGTGCTTTTATTTAAAATGCACCTCTGGGTTATTTGTGGGGCATAGGAATCCGTTCATCCCCCCCCCCAAAAAAAAAAATTGTCCGGCCCCCTACAAGGTCTGAGGGACAGTGGACCGGCCCCCTGCTGAAAAAGTTTGCTGACCCCTGCAATAAACAAAATACAACATCTTTTGCCGTGTGTGTATATTTAGTATGGAATTTGTATGGCACATTAAAAAATATTATTCCCAATTAATAAGTAGTTGGCTGAGGCAGAGGAATGAAAGAGGAGCAAGTATTCTATTTCCATGAGAAATAAGTTGCTTCTCCTGACCTCCAGGATCCAGCGAGCCAGTTCGAGTTTCCGGAATCATCAGTTTGGTTTCAGTGCTGTGCAGATAGGGGAATACAGTCCACCAAGGTGGCATCACCAATCTCATATGGTTGACCAGGGCAGCCATACACCATTGCAAATTTGTACAAGCTCGCTTTCCATGCACACTATAGACTATCCAAGTGTAAAAACTATCTGGGTGGGTGGCATAACACATTCCATCAGCAAAAGGATTCCCACTTCCCCATGGTTGCCGCCCCTACAGTTCTCGAAACCCTCCAGCGATTTGGGGAGGGAATGGGATGAGGAGAGAGGGTAAATGCTTGCACCAATGGAATGAGCTAGTTGGATACTGCTCAATGTAACTTTCCTTTGCACATTTTTGTGCTCACACCTCTACTCTGCAAGCATGTGAAACTACTCTCCAGAAGGGCCACAGTTGCAATTATTGGGCCTTATAAAACCTTATCCTTGCCTTATTTGTATATTTAGTAACAACTCACCTGTTTTATACCTTGATTGTAAGTAAGCAAGTTCGTTTGAAACAACAGAGAGCTGATTTTCATGTAGATTATTATGGATTTGGTTGTCAGAAGAGCAAAAGGATTATTTTTTTTTTAAACATGCAACAAAAGCTACCAGGGAAAAAACCCACCAGATTTATTACCAATGAACACCGTGGCAAGAAAAACAAAATGCTTTAGTGGAAGATTACAGGAAAATTTAACAAATCCTTACATTCAGATAAATATATTCTTAAAACACATTCTTAAATAATCAGTATGGTTTAGCAGAACATAATGTGAAAAATATACTCCAGACTTCTGAACTAGGCAGGAGCAGCTGCTTTCACAGCAGTGAAACATTTCAGGCCGAACTGTACTGGCTCATAGGACAAATGGTTTAAAGTCTGTATGGCGCAGAAAGAACCCGCGTTTTTAGGAAATGTCAGCATCTTCTTTTTTTGAAAAAAAACAAAAAAAAAAACACTTTCTGTCCAATTGGAGCGAGATTTGAAACCTTAAAAATTTGGCAGCACTGGCTTGATTTTTTAAAATGAAATGTTGGAAGTTATGAAACAAGCTGCTTGGACCTCATACAGTTCGTTCATGAGTCAGCACCAACTGGACTTTTGAAACAGGTTTCTATTGGTTCTAACAGTACTTATTGTCAGGATTATGGCAGTGCAGGTGCCAAATTCAGGAACCCTTGATGCCAAATCCTCTGTTTCCAGGCAGAAAACAACAACAACTGGCCAAACATGCACCAAACTCTAGTTGTGACCTCCAGAAACACCAAAGCGAAAGAGCTCATTCTCCATCGCCCATTTATTTTGGGAAACCTGCCATAGGAGTGGAGACAATTCAATACACCATTAGCTTGGAAGATTGCATCTCCGTGATGTCAGACATGCAAATGGGAAGTGAGAGACGACATTGCCCATAGGAAATAATATTTTAGCAACCAACCAGAAGAGTTGAGAAAAAAATCCTAAAGCATTCTTGCATAGTTAACTCTAGCCAGCAGTTCTGTAGAAATGCAGAATGTTCTTTTATGACTTTACGAGTCCAGTGCAAGTCAGATCTCAGATGCAGAAAGCAAAATGTTGATAAGTCCTTTGGCTACATGCAATACTGAATGGGGGCAGTGATGGTGGGGCAGATGCCAATTGCTGTATTATTATAATGCATTCAGCGCCAAAATGTCCCAGATATCTAATCTAAGGCAAGTGAAGTAACAAATACACAAGAAAGAAAGGGGGGGGGAGGACACCTATAACTTCAAGCTTAGTGACAGAAGATCCTGCTGCGGGGGAACAAAATAGAGAATTCAAACTACTCAAGGGTGAGAAGAGACTCCAACACTTACGTAGCCAGCAAGAAACTAGCCTGTTGAACAAAGGTAACATTGATGTTAGTTGCTCTGCCCACTTTTGTGGGCTTCTGAAGTTTGGCCAGAAGGAAATGAAGCCCTTGGGCTGAAAAGATTCCCCACCCCTGTTTTAAGCTACCTGGGACCAGAAAATACAATCAGACATTAGGTAGACAGATAGAGAGCAGCTTTTCTATAGCTGTACCTTGTATCCCGCCTAAGCAATATCTGTCTCGTGCTTTCTTTACTATCTTTTGATGCCCAGCAAATTCATGATCAAATTATAAGTCACCTGTGTTCACAGATGTCTTCTGTGATTTGTTGTAAACCTGTTTAAAAATATGAAACTCCATGAGGAGCCACACTTTGGGTCAATGTTTTCATAGTGCTGGCAAGCAACAGATCTGTTTAGGGTTGGGTTGTGGGTTTTTTACTGTGTAATGTATAATACTTAAGTGTAATACAATTATATATTTTAAGTGAGTATAAATTATCAATAAATAATAATCCCTACAGATCGGAATGAAAACTGAATGAGGGAAATATTGAGAGGCCCTGGCTTCAGTTTCTTGCAGTACTGTACACAATTATACATTTCTAATGCTGGTTCCTAATCTTTTCTGCCTTTTGAAGTCACACCATCTCCAGTGGTGGTGTAACTAATCTTGGTTCCACCACAGTATTTCACTTTTTGTACTAGAACATACAAGGTTGCAGCACTTACACCCCTTTTGGCTATCAAGTGTCCTTTAAGCCTGTTGCTCATGTATTGCTCAGGTGCTGAAGAACACATATGGGTATAAACTGAGGAGGCAGCCTGGGGTTTCATGTGAAGGACCTGTCCCTAAAGGCCCTGTTCCCACTGGTTCTAGGTCCAAACTCTGCATGTTGCAGCTGGAAAGTTGAAGAGGAATTCTTCACAAGTTCAGCTGAACCCACTCAGAATCCTTCCTACAATATGGAATCCTGCGCAATCTCAATGACTGAGGGGAATCTAAACGTATTCAACCAAACAGTGGAAGAATCCCAGTCTAGACCATTTCAATCAATGTAGGAAAGGACAGGGGTAGAAACAGGAACATTGAGGGTGGGGAGTGCACAGCCCCTCCACAATTTAAGCCCTCAAATGTTCGCTGAATGTCTGAAGAGAGCTTCTGTTTTGTTCCAGATCTAGCTAACATGCTCCGTTAACACTTCCTTCTTGCTGGTTAGCAATTTTCAAAACAAGGACATATTTCATAGCATCATAGAACTGCATAAATGGAAAGGGACCTTGAGGGTCATCTAGTACAACTCCCTACAATGCAAGAATCCTGCCTACAGCCATCCCTGGGTGGGCTTGAACCACCAACCTTCTGGTTAGCAGTGAGATGTACTGACTCATTGCGCCACAGAGATGTCTCTGTTGAAGTGAGATTAAGGGGACCTCAAAAACAGGAATAGCATAGTAAAGGACAACCTCACATCAAAAGCCCTCTTGACTGAATGCTCCCACTGAGTCACAAGTTATGTTTGGTCATGCTGCAGAGCAGATGGACATAGACCACCTCTGCAGCTGAATCAAATGTATAATTGGAGCAAATCTTTAGATTTGCACCAGTACAAACACTGCCTTAGATTTAACAAAACCAAACCTTTCCATTCTCCTATATTTTATCAGCTCCAGGCTTTTCTACTCAAATCCCATCTCCTTCCTAAGACACCTGCAGCTTATCAGACAACAGTACACCATTATCTGTTGTTTTTTAATATAGTCGCCCCTATACTGTCTCTTATAAACCAAAGCAAACAATATAAGTGTGGGAACTTCACCCAAAGTTTTCAATCCTATCTTGATAGCACATTTATAAGTCTGCCTGGAATTTGAAAACAACAAAAGTTTCTCAAAGACCTGTATCTAGAGGGTGTGCTTTTTTAAACTAGAGAAAAACACAATGTCAGTAATCAATTAGTTTCAGGGGTTATAAATATCCTGGATACTGTGAAATGCAAGCATCTGTATTCAGTGTTCCTTCCTTCAGTCATATCATGCTAATGACCTATCACTACAAACCTGCTCAACAATAAGAATGTAGTATGTTGAAGAAATTCCACCCAGGACTGTCCAATCCTCTGAATGGCTTCCTCAGTTAAGTCCCTCTAGATTCAACAAGACTTACAATACAGTTGTACCTCTGGTTACAAACTTAATTCGTTCCGCAGGTCTGTTCTTAACCCGAAACTGTTCTTAACCTGAGGTACCACTTTAGCTAATGGGGCCTCATGTTGCTGCCGCACCACCAGCACGTGATTTCTGTTCTCATCCTGAGGAAAAGTTCTTAAACCAAGGTACCACTTCCAGGTTAGCGGAGTCTGTAACCCGAAGTGTTTATAACCCGAGGTACTACTGTACTCCCATGTAAATGAGCTAAGGACTGCAATCTAAACAGAACTGGGGGGGGGGGGATACTGACTGGAATGCATATAACTTTTTGTAAATGTGTATCAGAATTGTGGTTGAGCTACACTATCAGCAGCGGCACAGAGACCTCAATACAACCAGACAATGATATTTAGGTAAACTCAACCATTGATTGTGGAGTGTTTACATTTTAGTGCAACAAAAGCTTCCATTCATAATGGTTCAATTTAAACATAAAATTTCAAACTTCAAATAATAGAACTTTCTTAATCGACATCCTTCATCTTGCACCTATTCTTGACGTATTCTTCCATGGTTTGCTTTAACTATAGTTTAGTTTCGAGTCATAACTGGGGCCTACTACAATGAGAGACAAGGTAATCACAGTTGCCTCAAAACCAAGGGTTCAAACCATGATTTGGAGAAATCCTAGATAGCTCTAATCACAGTTATCAGATGTAAGACTATAGCTATGGTTGCAGCTAACTATGGTAGGATGGGGAGATTCCTGTACAAATAGGGTGGGGGGAGAAGAGGGAGCCAATAGGCATGTTCAAGATCTCCCCAGATCATGGTGTAGAGATTGGAAACATCTGAATTGACCATACTGGTTAAACTGTATGCACCGCATATCCTTACGCTGCTTACAATTCAGAAGAATTAATATCAATTAATTTTTAAAAATTCAAATTGAATAAACTGAAACTTGAACAAGGCATCCAATAAGGGAAAGTGGGAATTGATTTCATCATTTTTGCTGCACACATTTAACAGAAAAACGAAGCTAAATCAGAACACATTTGCTATTAAGGATGCCTGTTTAACGGTCTATGATATTTGCAGAACAAGTACAGCAGGGACAGCAGCAACAAAAGCATATTCCCTATGAAAAACTGAATATGGGTTACTACTAAGTGAGAGACAGCAGACTCAAAGCAAAGAGAGAGAGAGATGTCAAAAGACAGGCCTCCTTCCATTCTCATTTAATCAAAGCCATACAATTAGTAGATGTCCATTGTTCTTTAAATTTTATTTTATACACAACAATGGATGCAATAAAATATAATAAAATATAATTAAGAGGAGTCAAGTCACACTACTTGATTTCAGTGGCATACGGATTTGTACCCATTATGTTTTGAAGCTACCCATGCCTTAACTATGCCTTCAAAAGCTCCAAGTTACATACTGTTCGTCCTGTGACTAATGAAAACTGGATATGTCCATTCCTTTCACAATTCCTTCTACCTATTTCACAATACCCTCAGCCCCTGCTGGCCTTCTTAGAATCCTGGCAAAAACAAACACTTCAATTAATTAGTGCTAGAGACTGAAGAACGATGACAATGAAGAAGCAAAGGATCAGGCCCTAGTGGTACAGGATAGAAAAATGTGTCCTAAAAAAAAAAAAAAAGCAACAGCAAGCATTAGTTTTCAACAAAAATTTCAGAATACTGAAAAATAAGCAAGACTATCCAGGACACACGCAGTTAAGTTGAATGGGTCCCAAGCCTGAGAAGAAACAAACTCTTACCTCAGTATGTAACTGGGAACCATGGCATAAAAGCGTCAAGATCTACCTTATCATACTACAATAACATCGCTATTGAAGAAAGCCTATTAGAGAAGAGAGCATATTTAAATCATCATCATCATTTATTGGTTAGGTGTTTTGGGGTTTATTTTTACTTTGTGTTTACTTGAGCAGGGCAAGCATTTTATCTGAAGCCAGTTTCACTTTTGCATATACTGGTAGTTTCCCTGCTGATGCTGGAACTGAATTGCCAATACTATGCAGACAGAGGAGATGCTGGGTTTGTTTTTTGTTTGTTTTGTTTTGTAACATAAATAATTAAAAGAGTTTAATATATATTTTTTAAAAATAAATAACTTGGAATAAACTTGAACCGTTGTTTTTTTTAAGCTCCTCACGGCCACAAGTATCTTTGCTGTGCTGCCGTAGAGAAGTCCTATAAAATTACATAAGGATGAAACTGATCAAGAAGGTCACTTTTTTCATCTTTTTCTGAGCAGAATGTTTCATGTAACAGCTCTCCTTGAAAATTACTAAGGCTTTTTTTTAAGAGATGCAGAAAGGATATTTTAAATGGAGTTAAAACTAACTCTAAATGTCTTTAAGTTTCTTGCTTTTGTTGCTATTCTTTAATGCTTCATAGGTATTCATCTATGCTTCTCTTGCAGGAGAGAAAACTTAATATTTCTAATAAATCAGAAAACTGTCCCATACGACTTTATCAAGTAAAAAGGACTGAATGATTTTCTCTCTTCCATAAAGGCTTTAGCCAAAGTCCATTGAAGTCAATGAACTTTGGGTCGTGACCCTAAAGCCAAATATAGCAGAAAATAATTTCCGAAACAAACTTCAGTTTAGTAGACATTTTGCTACCAAATTTGCCTGCTTGGTATTTTCACATTCTGGTCCTATTAACAAGTAGGGACTGACTAAACTCTCAAAGGAATTAACGAAGAATACATGTATACCAGTCAGTCCAAATTGTTTTAGCTACAGGGCATGGCAAAGCATGAAATAACTACTTCAGAGCACTTCCTCATGTGGGTGTGTTAGATAACTGTCTGTTCCAACGCTAAAATAAAGCAGACTGTGACCAAACCAACGCTACTGTAGGATGTTCTCCTACTAGATGGAAAGGGGTTTCAAAGAACTGCAAGGTGCACAACCTATTATGCCCAGCAACGTTACTAACATTCATTACTGCTCACTCAGTTACTTCTTCTGAAGTTTACTTTTCACGGCTCAATACAAGTTACCATCAAGTACCATACAAGTTATGGCTCAATACAAGTTCTGTTAATTAAGAGAGATTTTGCAGGGAAATAATTTATGCCAAAAAAATCAAATATTTTCAATGACAATTTTTTTTCTTTTAAAATCCACATTCTTCTTTTAACTCAGGAAAAAGCACACACAGAGAGAGAGAGAGATTTGCCCCATGCAATGTGATATTTTGCTCACCCAAGGGTCTTATAAAATTAAGCAATATATTTTTACCCTTTTTTAAAAAGGGGGATGTAGAACAGCTGGCACAACATCTTCCATACCACAAATTCATGAAATATTACAATAAAATAAAATATGATAAGCCTGCAAGGATCCCTGCAATTGAAAGAGGTATCCTATAAGGGAATATATACTATTCTAGTTCAAAAGCAAGCATCAGGTGTCTGAAAACACATACACTTCACATGGGGTGACTGGCAGCTGAACACTGCTGCTGAAGCTTGCCAAGCGTTCACCAAATTGCTCCCCCTCTGAGGCATTTAATAATTTGCACACAGCTCTTCTCGCTTTCCTACCTCCCAGCCTAGACCAAAGTTTCAAGGTCTGCAATTCCTGGCAGGGGAACTACGTACACTTTTAAGGCTACAGATTCTTATGCTTAGTTCATATATATTTAAAAAGAAGTATATGTCCTTGCTTAAAAACAACTGTTGGTGTGTCTGACTTAAATGATAAGTAAGGGAAGATAAAAGAGGCAACTGAATTGCTATCCGAAGTAATATCATCTTGGGCTGCTGGGGGTGGAGTGTCACACTGCAGAAAACTGTACTTAAAAGTCCATCATAAAACATTTTGCCAACCAAACTTATTTTAATGCACATTTATCAAAGTATTAGGGGCTGAAAAAAATTCAATATAGCATGAGGGAGCCTTCTTTGCCAAGTCTGTTGGATCATTTGTTGCAGTAGTTTAAATTAACATGGCTTGTCCAGCATATCCTCTGGTGAGATGGGAAGCTTATAAGTTTAAAAAAACAACAGCAGCAACAAAAGAAAAACTTGGCATGCTGCTTTCAAGTGGACAACACTGATAACATCAAAAACTTTTATCATCTGGAAAGTATAAATTAAATAAATGATGCGAGCAATCTCTTCTACGCTGCTAGGTGGGTTAGGTAAATAGCTGTAAGGCCTCCTTTGTGTTATCAAGAAAGGCCTAATGCAATTTAAAATAAGGTATGTCTCTTGTTATTTTATAATCTTGTTTTTAATGGATTGTGACTGTTGAAAGATCTCCACTGATTAGCATCCATTTTCTATAGCATAGTAATTACTCATGGATTCTCCACAATATTTTATGTAACTCCCTTCCACTTTCTCCTGCTTTCTTTTTATATAGCCAGCGAGTGTTGTAGTTTTACTCTGTAGAAGCACAGACATGAGTTCAGGTTTAAAAATCCTTCTAAATGGATCAGCTTGGCCAGCCTTTAAAAGCTACTGCGGGGAGGGGGGGGGGGAGAGAGAAAGAACTATCATGAAAAGCTCCTCAAACAATTTAAAATGGTCTTCGGCACTCATCACAGTCCGTTCCTTGGCAAAATAAAAATAATCTCGCAAACATCTCCAGTGCTTGAAACAATATACAGCTTATGGGAGAAAAGGAATAAATAGCCTTTTAAAAAAAAATTAATAAAGCACCCTCTCTCAAGACATTTTGGTACATTGTAAAAGACCCTCTCCCAGCATCAACACAGAGCAAAACACAAGCACACTTCAAGAGAGTGTGGGATGAAAAGAGTTGTGTGTATAGAGTTGTGTGTATATATGCGTGTGTGTGTGTGTGTGTGTGTGTGTGGAGGGGGGGAGGAAGAGGATTGGAAGAAATCAGGGATACTAACTCCCTTTTAGAAAGTTTGAATTCTTACTCCTCAAGAGTAGCCCGTCTAGTAAAAAAAAAAAAAAGCTATACTCTCTCTTTTTTTCCTTCTTTCACACACTAGCAGCAATCATATATTTTTTTTTAAATATATTTTTTGGCAGGCAGGGAACAGATAGATGTAGAATATTGCATTCGAGAACATCTATCCCCAAAGAATGATTTATATATATTTTTAAAATCCCTTTCAAAATAGTGCGGCCTGCTTCCCAGGTTGCAATTTGTTTTCATATATCGAAAATATGGACTTTAAACTCACAACAGATACCAAACAAAGAACAGTAACTGTAATCTCTGGTCACCGGCATTACAGTTAAAAACTCATTGGCAAACACTGAGACACAAACACACACACACACACACACACACACACAACATTTAGCAGTAAACAAGGAGAACATGATATATGGACAGACAGATGGAACATAAACAGAAAGGAAAAAGCAGAGACCCACTAACATACGGAGAGGGTTGTTTTAAAGGAGTGAAAGATATTGATTTACTTGGAACCGGTGTTGGAAAAACAAACATATTTGTTTCCTTTCCTGATTTAAAATAAAAAGTAATTAAAGTGAAATATTATAAAGCAGCATATCTTTAAATAAGTGGTATAGAGGAAGGGGGGGATGCATTTGTGAAGGAGGCTGGCCTATAGATGTTCCAAAATTTTCTGCTCACACATAGGTCTCACAAAACTTGCATCCCTAAAATAAAACAGCAAGAGGAGAGGAGATAATACAGAAGTGTCAAGGGAAGGAGGGGGGGATTGTGGGGAAAGGAAAGGAAAATATTCTCTCTCTCTCCTTTTTTTATAAAAGTTGACTGGCCTACCTTGCTCCCCAGTCCTCAGTTTGTCTCCTCATAGTCGCTGTCTCCCTGGAAGTGCAGTGTGAATGGTAATGACTGCCTGCCTCCCTAATGAGTCCATTTTCCTGCTCTTGATGTTGTGTATATACACACACTGCAACCTACCTTACAAACCACAGAGACGGGAAAGGGAGAGAGAGAGAGAGCGAGAGAGAGAGAGAGAGCGAGAGCGCAAAGCGAGAGTGTGAGAGATAGAGAGAAAGGCACACACAGACAAAGCCCTCCTACCAGACAGCAGACAACCCTCCTTCCCCTATCTAGCAAAATACAACTCGGCTAATGCAGCAACAGGTTCAACGCTGCCAGACTGAGACCGTGCAATAGAAAAGGGTATATATATAGTGGAGATCAGGATTTCTGGCACACAAGCCGTTTAATGTCAGCTGGCCCCACCTTCCTTATTTATGTTACAGGATGTTGGAATGCATTGTTCCAGGCAGTCCGTGTAATTATCATAAATACATTTTTTTGGTGTGTATATTAGCAGGAAAGGCTGAAATGCATCAGCCACTCTGCTTTGTAACCTGATAGCTTTAACACATGCATGGAAAGTGTAAACATATCTCTTTTGACAGGCAAACCACACAAAGCCTTCTGATGACTGGGCATGAGATCTTTTTAAGAAAGCAACTCCTGAAGATAGATTTCCCCAGACAATAGTGGAACAGGGAAAACCGATCTTGCTTAGGAGGAAGGCTGCAGAAGAGGTTGCCAGTAAACAAATTAAGGGAAGGCCATTTCTCCAGCATTCCCTCCCTCCCAAATATATATATATGGAATCTTCTCCCCACAACAGCTATAATAATGTCTTCTACTTATGTCTGAACAGGTGCAACATGTACTATAGGACATAGTACACACTGTTACAAGGACAGAAATAAACCCTTTTTTGAACTGTAAACAGGACATGGTTATTTAAACTAGTATAAGGTCTCAGATGCAGCACTTTCAGCTCACCCTCAGTCTGATTCATTACGAAGAAAATAATAACCACGGCAATTGAACAGTAAAAATGAGATTTTAAAACATTACGCCACATCTAAAATACACGTGTATATTTACTTAGCAGATACAAGGCAGACAAACTTGTACTCTTATGTGACCAACTTTCAAGTGAATTTCTATGTTCCCATCTTAAAGCTGCAGAAGCAATATTTTATATACAGTGATGGGAGGGAGAGAGAGAGAGAGAGAGTATATAACATTTCATGTGTGGTAAGAACCATACATATATACCATAAGTGAGCTTATAAAGTACACACAAGTGAGCAACTAGGCTACTTCCCACAGGAGACACATTCTCAGCTTCAAGTCTGCAGAAAAAAATAAGTCAGGTTCAAAATATTTGGATGATACATGCACCCTCCAACTTGTTGTAAGACTTGCTCACTCAACTCCACTGTATGCACAATTTCTAATACAGTACCAGAAGTGAAAATAAAAATATGTAGGCACAGAGACTTATAGAGAACAGGCACAGTAGTGAAAAATACACATACTGTATCGCTTCCATAGATGGCTTCCCCAGAAGTACGGTACATTTGTCTATTACTACAACAGGCTAGGCACCGTCCTAATGTACATTTATCCATGTGGACTGTGGTTACACACAAAGGAAGCTGCCATGTCAGAGCCCAAGTCCATCTAGCTTAGCATGGTCTGTCTGCACTAACTGCCAGCAGCTCTCCAGGTTTTCAGACAGGAAGTCATTCCTAGTGTCACCAGAAGATGCTGGGGATTAAACCTAGGCCCTTCTACATGAAAAGCAGGTGCTCTACCACTAAACTACAGCCCTTCCCACAGTCAGCTTGCTAAATAAAAGGCTTATGAGTTTTTGCTCCAACAAAATTACTCCTACAGATGAAGATACATAGGCTGCAGTATTCTGAAGGTCTTTATTATTTTACCAATTTTGGATGAGAAACAGAAAAATACTTGTAAGGGTACCAGTAATCTACAAAAATACTGAAAATCTTAACAGGAACATGGCTTATAATATATTTCAAGCTACGTATATCCAGTGCTGGGATTCAGTGTCATAGCACATCCAAGTCTGACACACAAGTAGACACTCAAAATAGATACAGCTATATGTCCTTCCCTTTCTTTACGGGTGTGACTTGCAAATGCATTCCTATGAACAAACGTTGTAACTGTGAACATATGGAGCTGCCTTATACCACGTCAGACCCTGGATCCATCTACCTTAGTACTGTCCACTCTGACTGGCAGCAGGTCACCAATGTATCTGGAAGTAAGCTGAGCCCTGCCACACAAGGTCCTTTGCTGGCATTGCTGGGGATTGAACATGTGACCTTTTGTATGCAACACATCTGCTTTATGATGGAGCTATGGTTTCTAACTTCCTCCTCTGCTACAAACAGTCTTGAAGAACAGTGCTGCAGCAACTTGCCCAAGGGCTAACAGCACATAGCTAATACTAATATTCAAAGTATAACATGATAATCACATTATATTTTCCTGTTTACATCTCCCTCCATCTCCATGCTCTCCCACTGTTGTCCCCCTTGTGGCTATTATTAGATTATAAATCCTTTGAAGTAGGAACCCGTCCTCTCGTGCCAGCAACCTATATTACCTAAAATAAGATCCAATCACTTCATTTAAGGGAAGTTTCTTTCCCCTCTCTGTATTCTTAGGGCTGCCAAATGTCCAGACATTACCGGGATTTCAAAGGCGGAATTAACATCCGGGGGAAAATTTCTGAAAGGCGGCGCTTTGTCCTGGATCTTAGGCAAGTCAATTGAAAAGCTCAACAACTTTCGGGGTGTCCTGGTTTTTACTTTTTAAAATACGGCAACCCTATGTATTCTGACACGCTACTATGGCTATAAACCAGGTATATGTTGTTTTCCCAGCAGTGGCAGATCAACAGCAATGGGGAAATGCTCCTGGTGTCTTGCTCACAGCCATAACAGCAATACCCAATCCCAGAAAGGAGAGAGGCAAGAGAGACCTTTGCTTCCAACCCGCTACTTGACCCATGAGCAGCAAGCTAGATAGACAGGATGGTAGGATGGGAAATTGGAGGCTCATTTTAGAGTCTGGGGTATGGAATCAGATCTTTTTGTATCTCCCAGAGACATAATTCATCTCAGAATAAGCAATGCTATTTTTTTTTAAGCTTAGGGAAATAGTTTGTATATCCAAATCCAATTCTGTTCATAATTGAGGGAGTTTGCCCCATCACTACAACTTAGAACTTTAAGCATTACAACCTATCTACTGTAGTAATCCCAGGGTGCAGTCTGAAAGCACCTTCCTGAAGACTAGAGTCAAGGTCTACTCTAGTCAGTGCCTGGATGGTGAGTATCTGGGAACTACACTAACACTGTCTTGGGTTCCATCATGGGAAAATGTAAATCTAACAAAGGCAGCAAAAATGGCCTTGATATAAAGACATTTCCAATGTTTCCTATAATTTAACAATCCTATCACAACACTAAGTAACACTCAAGTTAGTATAGAAAACTTTGGTTTTATTGAAACCAGTAAGAAGATATAATAAGCGCTGCTGGATCAGACCGAAGGCCTATCTAGTCCAACATCCCGTTTCCCACAGTGGTGAACCAGGTGCTTGTAGGAAGCTCACAAGCACAACACGGAGGCAAATACCCTGTCCTGCTGCATTTCTCCCCCCCCCCAACAGCTAGTACTTGGATGCATATTGTGTCTGAAACCTGAAGACTGCATATAGCCAGAATTCATCATACGTGGTGTGAGCCAGTAGCTTATGGCTTCAAAAAGAGTTTAGACAAATTATTGGAAAATACGTCTAGGAATGGCTGTAGCCATTAAAAGAGGTATTCTCCAAGGATTTGTCTAAAATCTTTTTCAGGCTCTAAGCTACTGGCTGTCATTACATCTTACAGCTGTGAATTCTGTAAATCAGTTGGGCAGTATCCAACGAAATAGATCTGCTAGTGCAAGGATTTCTGCTTGTACAGTGGAACTTCTTCCTTTCCTATCACCGCAAACACTCTGAATCTGTTCTAGGGGTCGTCCCCCCAACAATCCAGAGCAGTTTTTTTAGGGGAAGGTGGGTACAGGCGCATGCAGGGAGCAGAAAAATTCCATTATGCAAATGGTAATCCTTGTGCCAGCAGATCTATGTAGTTGGATAACACCCACTGCTTGTTGGCTGAATTTTTTTTTATCTGTCTGACCTAAGATTCCCTCCATTCAGGTTCAATAGATAACCCTGAATTCTAGTATTATGAGAGGTGGAGAAAAACATTTTTCTTCATGCCTTCTGCACACCATGCATAGTTTTCTAAACCTTCATCACCTCCCCTATTGCTGTCATAAACTGGCAGGACAGCAAGGAGGAGGAGGATCCGGGGATGGAGAAGGAAAGGTTGGTGTAGGAAGTACTCACAGGGCAACAAAGGATGACAAGGAGATGGGGGAGGTCAGTGCACAGGAACCAGAGCAGCAGGAAACATCACCAGAACCAGAGGGGCACCTGTCTCCACAAACATGTCAGGCTCTGAGGTGTAGGGAGCAGCAGGCAGGGCACTCTAGGAAGCCTGAGGCAGTCAAGGGCCGACAGCCCAGCAACCTAGCTGGCCAGGTGGGGGTCGTTAGCTCTGGGAGGAAGTGTGGGATTTCTTAGCTGAAGTAGGCTTGGAACAGGTGAGGGTCACATGCCTCATCAAGCCCAGATGATGCAAACAGCATGCAGAGTACAAACGGGAAGCAGAGCTGAGGTGCTGTGTCTGCTTAATGGCCCATGTTGATGGACCTCAGCTTGGATGTGTCAGGATTTCCGTGGGGCTGTGCTTCAGCTTGGACATGTGTTTTGACTGGGGGACTTTGACTGGACTGGGGACTTGACATGCTAACTTGCTGCTAGGTAGGCCAGGGGTTCACAACAATTACTTTTTTCTAAACTAAAAAGTCTCAGACTTTGCAACCTTTCCTCATAGGCCCCTAAAGTTTTTGCTGCCCTTTTCTGCACCTTTTCCAGATCGACAATATCCTCTGTGAGATGTAGCAACCAAAACTATACGCCGTCTTCCAAATGGCATAACAGCATTACAATATCAGAATGGAATTCACCTTTTTCAAAGCTGATGCACACTATGTCAAAGTTTTCCACCAATATCTATTTTCTCCCTATTTATCATGAATTCAGACCCCACCATCGTATAAACAAAGATAGTCTATTTTCTCCAGTGTGGATAACTTTACTCTTACATCCCACATTGACCTTTTCATTGCGCATCACGCAGTTTGAATTGATCCTTTTGGAGGTGTTGCCTGTTTTGGTTTTCACCACCCTAATTAAACTGGAATGGGAGCTTTGTTCCCAGTATAAATAGTAAGCATGCCTCCCAGCTGAATTGGGACCACTACAGAGGGCAAAGGGTTACGCCCACTACCTCAGCTGATCTGAATTGGGGCCCTTATACAGAAAACTTGTTAAAGCTTGCACTCAACAGTACACCATATTATTAATGCCAAGTATACTTTGGCCCTTAAATGTTTCTAGAAATATAGTCTACATTTTACTCAATAAGTTCTATTGAGTTTAATGGGGCTTACTCCTGATGAATGGATACAACAGTGCAGCGGAAGAGCCTAGAAAGTCTTGTAGGCTAACGCAATTATTTCCAAAGAACAATAGAACAACTTCTCCAGTGGCACAGAATAGGAAACTTAACTAGATAAAATATTCTGGTTTCAATTCTGGCCTACTCTTTAAGTTAACAGTAAGAATAAGAAACAACAACAATCTTGTTTGCCTGAACTGAGTCATTTCTGATTCATCAGCTGCTCAAATGTGTATTAGTAACAATAAGAATCACAAGAATGTCTAGGACAATTAAGTCAGTATGCTCCCAAACCTCCACCTGAGAGTACGGTATAAAGTATCATTGTTAATAGGAAGAATCACCTCTGAGTTGAGTGCAGATTGAAAAGGTACCTTAGGAGTCATTTTCCACATGAAGTTATACTGAACCTCTTATTTATTTCAACCCTTCTGGAATTCACTAATTCAGCCTGTGCCAAATTAACAGGATTCTCAGGCGTGACAACCGCTAAGGGAACTAGTACTAATACACATGTATGCGTGTGGGTTTTTGTTGGGGGGGAAGTATTTACGATGTGTTTAAATTACTATTAATGGTTATATATTGGTTCTGAAAATGAAAGCTGATCAATGGGACTCACACTGGTGCACAGTATTGCCTCTGAAACCAGCTCCTACAACACAGCAGGACTGCCGCTAAAAACATTAATGCCATATGGGGATCCATGCTCCTATCCTAAGGCCTGTAATCAGCTCCCCTGTAAGTTAAGTTGATTTCACAGCAAGTACCTATAGCAGAACCACAAGCCAGGGGGACACAGTGGCGCCATGAATAGCTGCCATGAAACTCATCAGACCAGCATAGGAACTGATCACAGATGCAGCACATATATATGCCCATTCTACAAATGGACAAACAACCCAAGTCCATTCCGCCCCCCTCTTGTTTGTGCCCCAAAGCACATTCTATCCTGTCCTGACCATTTTAAAAGGGTGGAAATATGTACAGAAAAATGAAATTTAAAAGGATCAAAAAATGTAGGCACTACTTATGAGGGAGTCCAAGGGCTGCTTTAATGTATTCTCTCTTTCAACAGTGTAAAACTGCTAGGTTCAGCTTCAAAACACAGGTAAAAATGCTTCTGAAAATACTCCAGGAAGCAGAAGCACATCACAATGTGTCATTGCTTCCTGGTAACTGTATGAGGGAAAGATAGTAGCCCTGATGTATTGATGGGAGCAGCCATCCTTTCTACAATGCTCCTTTGTTTGCGTGTGTAACTGTAACATGTTACTGGAGCATTTTTTTAAAAAAGGTTTTTTTACCCTGTACAGCAGTCACATTTTGTAACTGCTCCAGCCGTTTTAAGCGGTTACACAGAAAACAGCTTTGGGAATGGCAGCCCTGAGACCGCAACCTGAGTATTGGCAATCCAAACAGTACTCAAAAATCTAAGGTAGGCAGACTAAACCATAGATCCATTCTCCGTTCAGACTAGAAAAGTAGGAACTAAAAGTTTTCTCCAAACTGCAGAAGAAGCTAATTCCTCCTTAATTAATTATTCATTTTAAGATGAGGAGAAAGATAGACATTTCTATTCTACTGTATTTATTTAACAAAATTTATACACCACTTGATAGTAAAAAAACAACAACCCCAAAAACAAAACCTCACAGCAGCTTACAACAAGATAAAGCAATAAAATCAAGAACAATTCACAAGAGACAGAGAGAACATAGCATTGTACATTGAAATACAGATAAAGGTAAAGACCCCTGGATGGTTAAGTCCCATCAAAGGTGACTATGGGGTTACGGTGCTCATCTCCCTTCAGGTCGAGGGAGCCAGTGTTTGTCCACAGACAGCTTTCTGGGTCATGTGGTCAGCATGACTAAAACGCTTCTGGTGTAACGGAACACTATGACGAGTGCCGGAGCACACAGAAACGTTGTTTACCTTCTTGCTGCAGTGGTACAGAACAATCCTGTGTTATATAGGACAGGTGGCAACCCTAAAACACTTTTTCTATAGTGCAAGTATAACTTTTGTAAGAAGCATCAATGTAGGCTTGGGCTGCCAAACATACACAAGAATGTGTGTAGACACCATTACAGGTCTCCTCAAGGTCTACACACTATCTAGTCAGAAATATGCCTCCTTGGGCTTTGTGTGGGATATAAACTGGAGGAAAACAGAATAGAATAGTGCCAAAACCTGCCCTCCAATTTATCAACAGCTTCCCCCCCCCCCCATTTTTCTGCCTCTTTCTCAGGACATTTTGGAATTTATTTGGAATTCTGGTTAGTGTAGGGTTCAGCTTACCTAATTGTTGCAAAATGGCTGTGGATGGTGTGTGGGCTTTCCTTTCCATCAAACATTTCTCTAGCTTTCTGCAGCTTCTCAGGCTGCCTGTGTTTCCTGATTGGAAAAAGCCCCATAGGAGAAGTTACCTCATGTTTCCCCCTGAGTTTGAAGCTGTGGAAGGCAGGGATGGTGGAGACCAAGTGCCTCAGACTGTTGCAGTTGCTGGTTTTGTTTTTAAGAAAAACCTTCTCTTTTACCATAAGAAACCTTTCTGCATTGGTTTCTTTAAAAATAAAAGACTTTTTAAAAACAAACAGGTGTTGGCTCATGTGAGAAAGCGGACCCACCTTCCCATCCTTACAGAAAAGCTCAGCTGTGGACCTCACAGGGTGGACCAAAACTCTGAAAAGCTGCAGAGTGCAGACCACTGGAGAGATGATTTCTACAATGAAATAAAGGATACCTCACAAACACCACTTGGCTGCTGCACAACACTGAACTTGTACGCCATCCAGAAAATTCCATAGACATTTTCCCTTCACTTTCAAAATTTTCTAATGCAATTTATTATCTCATAAATTTATGGAGAACGGTAAAAAATAACAACTGAGATTAATTTTTTGCCACAGCACTAGAACAGAATAAAGACAACTGGGCCCTACTTATTTGTAATCAGGCTGAGGCTGCACTCACAACCATAGTTTATTGTGATGTATACAAGTCATACGGAGCCTCAGGCTCACATGTTCTTCCCTCCCTCCCTCCCTTTTTGGAAGCTTTCACATAGAGTTTTAGTTAACTGCAGTTTGCCGTGTCATTCAAACTAATTGTAGATGGACACTACGTAGCTTTGGAAACTACTTAAGATGGCTTGTTTAAATCTGACAATAATTAGTGCTAACTATAATTTGTCATGGGATGCGGGTGGCGCTGTGGGTTAAACCACAGAGCCTAGGACTTGCCGATCAGAAGGTTGGCGGTTCAAATCCCTGCGACGGGATGAGCATCCATTGCTCGGTCCCTGCTCCTGCCAACCTAGCAGTTTGAAAGCACGTCAAAGTGCAAGTAGATAAATAGGTACCGCTCCGGCAGGAAGGGAAACGGCGTTTCTGTGTGCTGCTCTGGTTCGCCAGAAGCGGCTTAGTCATGCTGGCCACATGACCCAGAAGCTGTATGCCATTTCCCTCGGCCAATAAAGTGAGATGAGCGCCGCAACCCCAGAATCGGTCACGACTGGACCTAATGGTCAGGGGTCCCTTTACCTTTTATAATTTATCATGCCAGACTACGTGACTGTGACTACTGTGATTAACTAAAACTGAAAGTAAATGCTTCTGAAGTCCCCCCCACCTGGGGGGGGGGGGAGAATGTGAGCCTGAAATTAATTGTGAATTATGCGCATTATGCTAAACTGTGGTTTAGTGTGATAAGTGAACAAAGCCAGTAGGTCCTGACTGGACAACCAAGGCCAGTCTGAGGGATTATCACATAACAATTTGATAGTCTTGTAAACAGACATAAATGGTAGCACAGATCTCACACATACACTGAACATTCTGGCAGTATTATATAGAATTATCAATGCCATATATTAAATATGTAATCAGTCGTGTCAAGCTATTTCCATAGAACTTTACAACAAGCTGAAATAGACAGAAATGCTTTTTTTAAAAAAATCTATTTGACCCTAGCTCTCTCTTTAGCTTGGCAGTATCTCACTATCCTGTTTCCAGAGTGACAGCCTTGACTATTCAGTTGTCTCTGCTGATGTCCTGCAGTGCGTGTGCAACTTCATTCAAATGCGATGAGAAAGATACCAATTAAACAAGCACAAGAGCCCTGCAGCTTGCCAGCCTGATTCAAATTAGATACCTGTATGAAGTGATTAAAATTGGGGTTTTTAAACCTGACAAATAACAAGAGGACAGTGTGTTTGATTTATATCAGCAGGAACCAACCAAAATGTAAAAGGACCACGCAACAGCTCCACATCACCATAAAATCACCAGTTAAGGTACAATGAGGATTGAACAAGAGAAATACAATGTACCTTTGCTGTATTTGCACCATGTGCAGCATTTCACAACTTCTTTCACTTCAATAATCATTACTTTAGTGTCAGACAGTTCAATAATACAACATTTTGCACCATTCTAATGGTCTTTCTCCATAGACCTCAAAGTAAATTACATGCCTTTATGGACTTTGTCAAGGAGGAGGAATTTAGGAAGTGAAATAAACGCAGAAGAATTTCTGAAACTCAAGACTCAGAAAACAGAAACAAATCACTTAAATCAGGAATGTTGAACATACCAGAAGCCTTATAAGTGTCCTTAAGAACCCCCAAAGACATATCTGCTTTAGGGAAATATGTATAATTTGGGGCTATTTTGGTTCAGGAAATTTATTTTGAATTGTGCTTGGAAAAAGACCAGGGGGGCATGAATATTACACATGTCTATGGCATTTTTTAAAAGTTTAGTATTTATTTGAATTCATAGTTTGGTACCAAACTGACTATGGCACTGGCCAACGGATGCACTGGGGAAATGGGGTGTTGACACACACTTTTCCTCTCAGCTTCTTCCCTCAGAGACTAGGAACGTGCATGGTCCAACGAAGAAACAACCTATAACCAACAATGGTAGCCTTCCACAATGTTATTAATCCACTATATTTTCAAACGTTATGGGCTCCCTGGTTTAAACCACCTCAGAAGCTATAAGTCAGAATCACTAATTAATATAATACATTTTCAAAGCAGTTGATGTTGGTAACCATCAACCACATCCTGTGATGGTAAACTTGATAATTCAGCTATGTGCTTTGTGAAGCACTTCAGTTTGTCCTATTCAGATTCATTGGATGACCCCAGATTCTAGTACCAAGAGAGGAAGAAAACCTTCACCCTATCAACTTTCTCTACACCTTATGCATCTTTTTATAAACTCATTTCATGTCCTCCCTTGCTCATCTTTTTTCAAAACTAAGAAGCCCCAAATGTTGTAACATTTCTTCATAAGGTAGCTGCTGCAGCCCACTAATCATTTTGGTTGCTTTTCTGCATGTTTCACAGAACTATCATAACCTTTCTAAGGTAAGGTTACTAGATGTTTTTCAATTAATCCGGGGACACTTTTCAACTTCAGTCGGAATGGATGGAATTTGTCAGGGGACTGATTTGTAAATCTGGGGACCGTCCCCAGGAAACGGGGATGTCTGGTAACCTTATTCAAAGGTGGATCAATCAGAACTGGACACAGTATTCCAAGTTTAGCCACACCACAGATTTATATTATGTCATAACTATGTTGGCAGTTCTATTTTTCTTCCATTTCTTCATAATCTCTTACATGAAGTTCCGCCACACACTGGGTCAATGCTTTCATTGAGCTTCTACTACAACCGGCCTCTGTGATCAGAAGCAGGAGGCCTCTACCTACCAGATGCAGGGAATCACTAGTAAGTAGGGTGGGGATGGAGTTGGGTCCTGCTTGCTGATCTCCCATAGGTTGGCCACTGTGAAAACAGGATGCTGGACTAGATGGGTCTTTAGTATGATACAGCAGGGAACTTTTCATGTTCTTACTGGGCAGACTGGGTGATTTCCTAATTTTTAAGTTTCATATACTTTGCAAGTTGATATTTGATTCCACCTTAATGAAAATGAATTATTACAAGACATAATAATGGTTAAGAGTGGTAGACTCATAATCTGGTGAACTGGGTTCGCGTCTCCGCTCCTCCACATGCAGCTGCTGGGTGACCTTGGGCCAGTCACACTTCTTTGAAGTCTCTCAGCCCCACTTACCTCACAGAGTGTTTGTTGTGGGGGAGGAAGGGAAAGGAGAATATTAGCCGCTTTGAGACTCCTTCGGGTAGTGATAAAGCGGGATATCAAATCCAAACTCTAATAATAATAATAATAATACAGTGGTACCTCGGGTTACATGCGCTTCAGGCTACATACGCTTCAGGTTACAGACTCCGCTAACCCAGAAATAGTGCTTCAGGTTAAGAACTTTGCTTCAGGATGAGAACAGAAATTGTGCTCCGGTGGCACGGCAGCAGCGGGAGGCCCCATTAGCTAAAGTGGTGCTTCAGGTTAAGAACAGTTTCAGGTTAAGAACGGACCTCCGGAACGAATTAAGTACTTAACCCGAGGTACCACTGTAATAATAATAATAAATCTGTACACTGCCCATCTGACATTGTCACACCCAAAGAATATTTTCTGAGGCTGCAGTTTCATATCCACTTACCTGGAAGTAAATCCCAATGAGGGACTAACATCTCAGTAAGCATATATAGGATTGCAAACCATTCCCTACTGCATCTGTGGAGAATACTGCAAATTCAGAGTAGTTCAGCCCCAGAGACAGTCTGCCCTAGAAGAATGACGCTTCATGCCCACTCCAGTCCTAATTATCTCTGGATAATTTTGGAAACAGTCAGAAAGGTTCCAGAGAAACTACTTGTTATAATAAACAAAGCAGCAGACTTTTAAAAGATCCAAGTCCAGAATAGGTGGCAGCTAAGGAACAAACCAGTCAAAAAAATAAGTAGCCTATAAACTCAAGGATAAGGAATTCCACAACCTACCAGATTTCAGTAGTGAGAAGTTTAGAAAAGTGTTTTTCTCCTCCCAAGATGGATTTTTAAAAATTTAAATTATCTGTTGGGGTTTTTTTGTTAAAAATTGTGAAATGCAAATATCTTTTACATCACCAGAGAAGGCAGAAAACACTTCAATTAAAATTGATAGCTTAGATCAAAGAATAAAAGCCATTATAGGTAGAAGAGTGAATAAAATAAGAAAATAGAGCATGCAGAGAATAACATTTTTTTCCCTTTTTTAAAAAAATCTCCCCCTTAAGGAACATTAAATAGCTTTCCAAGAATATATTTTCCATTTTATCAATTAAAGAGAACTAAAGATATAGCACTCCTCATGTGGAGGGAATTCTACAGATCCCTGATGATGAAGGTAATGCAGAACTGCTATGCAAACTTTTACTATCTTAGCTGCTCAGTACCATAATTTCAAGCTATCCATGAATTTGCTGGCTGAAAAGTTCTCATGTTCCTTTAAATGCTTCCCGTCAGTTCTGCTATAGACAAAATGAACCAGGTGTAAAATCCCAGCTAATGAAAAGTAGGGATGGAAGAGAAATTGGATTCAGTTTGCATTTACAAGCAAATTTACTTGCAAATGACCAAAATGCAGCCATTTTTCAATGAAGTTATCCTTTAAAACTCACATGTCTGAATTCTGAAATGAAGTTCTCTAGTCAAGTAATGTGTTCAAAATTGCATATACTATGGTCAATTATGCATTAAAATGCATATATTAATGAAACTAGCATACCAAGGGTTTCATAATAGGAGGAATTGCTTTGTAAAATTGTGCATTTGGGGCAAAATTGCATAAAAAAGTGAAGGTGAGGAGAAAAATCAAACCAAAAGGCTAATGAATTTTCATTAGGAAGATAGCTAGCTAGCTAGCTAGATAGCAAAATAATAAGGAAATCTAGATACCAGGTTACCAGACGTCCCTTTTTCCTGGGGACAGTCTCCAGATTTACAAATCAGTCCTCTGAAAAAAATCCATTTATTTAATAGGAAGTTGAAAAGCGCCCCCAGATTCATTGAAAAAAATCTGGTAACCTTAACCTAGATAAGTATGGCAGGACAACTTACTCTATGATCTTAACCCCTTCATGCATGTTGATTATATGAGGCTGGATATTCCACAGATAAAACCTGTGGTAGACACATCAGCAGTTGCAGCAGCATTTTTTATGTCGGAGAAAAGCTTGCTGTGCATTGCAGGAAGGATGTCATATAGTCTAAGCACGTAGAGGCTTTTTCACATGAGCTACACTTGAGAGGTCATGTGAGGAAAATAAGCAGTCAATTTACACTCGTGAACTGCCCCAAAGATGAGCACCATTCCAGGCTCTTTCTTCCACTTTCCATCTGTAGTTGTTTTTGCTTTTCAACCCAAAAGATTAAACTGCAACATACACAACTTGATAAGACATAAGAAGCTTGTAATGTATTTATTGTCATGAACATCATCAACTTCACTGTAAGACAAAAGCAGCAATTTAAATAAATTATTGATGTGCTTTCTTTATACATACCTTGTTTTGTGGTTCTGCACAAAACACAGTAAGCAAAAGAAAAGGGGGGGGGAAGAGATAAAATAATTTAATTTAATTTAATTTAATAATTTAATATTCCAGTTTTGAGGATTACAGTAACATGACCAGATAGAAGTGAAAACGGACTTGATACTGGCCATAAATGTCATTTAGTCTTGCCTTCTTATGGATTCTGCACTGTTACGGACGAGATGTAAAAAAATAAAAAATCATTTTTTTAATCTTCATGAAATGACTAGGAAAAACTTGTCATTCACTAAAATACAATTGAAAAAAACTCCCCAATTGCATTAATATTTGGATTAATATGAAGTCCAGCTGTTTCAGTCCAGAGTAAAAAATCTGAATTTGGGAAGTTTACATAAAGTAAACGATTAAGCCATATAGTTAGCGTACATACATTACAGTTTACAATTAATGTGATTAACATGTGCCTGTAAATGTACAAACCCAACTCCTGCAGCATTCAGCATATTTCAGAGACATCTGTGGTGATGGGGAGGGAAAATATACTCTTAGCTATGAGTAAAAACAGGACAGCTAATGCTTCTCTGTAAAGCCTGACTAATTAGTGTTCATAGACCACTTACGTATCTTCATGCAAAAAGCACCAGAGAAGAACATTAACCTCAAATGCTGAAAAGGCTTCAGCTCTTGCATGACAAGAGCACTGAAATACCTGTAGTTTCCATGACAGTCAATATCCCCAACATAATTTACAAATGATGAGAGCTATCCAAATAAAATAAATGTCTGCTCAGCAGAGTAAGCAGAGACAGCTTTACCAGTCCCAATTTAAATGGCTGAGATGATCAATAAGAGAATAGTAGTGGCCACAATGAAACCTGTATTAATTATGAAGAGAGTTATGAAAGAAATTAATCATTATTATGGGGATCACTGGAGGAATGTAATAGCTTTGGCCAGGTCTACATGACTCTTAGGATGCCTGAGGTCAAATATGCTGAGCCTGAAATAAACTTTAATATTATCTGAGCATTGCCTACATAATATCTCAGAAGTTCCATAACTCTGTCCAAAATAACAACCTCCCTCATTCCCAGTAAGGAAGCATTTCAATATGCTATCCCAAGATGAGATTGAGGGGCCTTTAAAAAAATGTATGTAATACTTCAAGGAATTGATTAATGTAGTGCTGTATATAACTGAAGTAGTTTTAGACTCAGATCTTTTCAATGTGGCTTTTTTCTGACAAGAGCTCAGCATTGTTTATGGATTTAAAAAACAACACCCTCAGGTTTAGGCAGCATGCCTCAGTAAAATAAGCAGCATTTTCTAATAAAACAAACTGACAGGATCCTCAACAGTACTTAATCCACGATTATAACGAACGAAGGCATTCAGAATGCTTTGTCCCAGAACTACTTAGTTCTGTATTGTTGGAATAAGCCCCATTACTCAGCACAAGTAATAACGTTTATTAACACTGTTATTAATAACAACATCAATGTATTTTCCATTTTGTAAATCTAATTTTATTCTTACTTAGGCAAGGTAATATTCCTAATGAAGTTTTCTTATGAGAGGAACTTGTAGCATAAGTCCAGGCGTTTTGGACTTGCTGCATCTCTCTCCCTTTAAGGCAGTATTCTTGATTCTGAACAATTCACAACTTCTGAAAACATTCCTCATGCTTTTGTAGTTTTTGAGATGTAAGACCCTCTTCTCAGAAAGCTCCTTGAACAATCTTACACAAATATAATCTGCATTTCGTAAGAAAGGTTTTGTATAGGCATAGCAGCCCCATGTTGTGCTCCAGTTAAACAACTGCATTCTAGGAAAGCATTACAACTTGTAACTGTCATTAGTCCAGGTGTTCACACATTTCCCCATTTTAACAAGAACTGCCAATATCCAGCAAACCAACAATTGGTTGTGGTAAGTGATAGACAAAATGGGTTAGACCCCAAAATATCAACGTTTTCATGCTTTAGCAGCATGTGTGTTACATGCTATCTCCAGAGTGAGAGATCAGTCAAAAGAAAAATTGAAAGAACCTTGAGAACTAATGGAAGCTAGAAAGCTAGAGTCTTGATCAGGGATCAGCAAACTTGTCCAGCAGGGAGCCGGTCCACTGTCCCTCAGACCTTGTGGGGGGCCGGACTATATTTTGGGGGGGAAAGAACGAATTCCTATGCCCCACAAATAACCCAGAGATGCATTTTAAATAAAAGGACACATTCTACTCATGTAAAAACACGCTAATTCCCAGACTGTCCGTGGGCCGGATTTAGGAGGAGATTGGGCGGATCCGGCCCCCGGGCCTTGGTTTGCCTACCCATGATCTTAATCATTGATCATGGCTTCCTACATCTGTAGGACTCTCTTACTGATCAATCTATTTTCAAGCGAAATGCTTGAAGAGACCAATATGAGCAAACTGCTGTTCTGCAAAGGAAACATCCATTTCTGTTGCTGACAGCTGTGCTTGTAGGTAACAATTATCCCAATCCATGAATACACACATTGTTTTAAAGTGAGAAATAATTTTTTACCAAGAAAAGGCTTAGTAAGTGCAAATGTAAGGCAATTTGCTTAATCCGTGCAGCTATATTACTCTTTACTTGCATAGTTCTGAATATGACATATACAGAGATGCTTGTAAAATATTTTAAAAGGAGGTGTTGGAGCAACTTTTAGGACGGGTCCCTGAAATCCAATCCTACTTCTAATAAAGCAAGTGCCCTTGGATAAACTTGTTTGAGCATCAGTTTCTCAGACTAAAAAAAAAAAAAGGAGGCTCAGAAGATTTGGCTAGTAGTTTATGTCTGCATGACTCTTCAAAGAAGAAAAATACAAGCTAGCTGTACTGTTTGGAGACTTGCAGCTAGGAATTTCAGGTTGGCCTTAATTTCTATTTGCCTCCCAGAAACAAACACAACATGGTTAAAAATAAAGCAGAGAAATCATTGCGCTTTTAAAGGCAGAATGGCATTCGTTTCATCTAACTTTAAAGCTGTTAACAAGGTTATTAAAAAGTAAGACAGAATTTTTTTTTTATTTCTGTTTTCAAGATCTAAGATAAATGCTTACTTATAAAACAAATAATGTTACACTGGGTGGTATTCTAACTCGTCCCATCAGTTTAAGGATTATTGCTAGTGCAATGAGACTCTTCCCCTCTTCTCCCCACATACACCATGCATCCTTCCCAAATTTGCTTCAGATGGTTTGGGAAACTCCTAGAACAGATTTAGGAAGTGCAGTGGGGCGGGGGGTGTCTCACTGCACTACCGTTAATGCTTGGGCTGCCCCGACTTAGCACTGTGTTGGAAAAAACCCACTGGTTTTGGTTAATACAGTCAGCATTTGTGTCAATATTTATTTGTACTCCATTCCTGAAACCACAAGCGGTGTGATTAGGGAAAGGGGAAGCTGTGGCCCTCCACGTATTGTTGGACTAAGCACAGGCTCCCCATCCCTCATATATAAAAGCCTCCCCACAGAATACCATAAAGCGGACATGATTCCTTAAGCAAAGCAGGAAAACTTAGGAAAATCCAGGTGTTTGGATCAAAGAATGCTCAGATATACTGCACATCATTAAACAGAAGCTCATTGAAGGATACCCAGGCTGGCTACCAGTATTCAGTAAAAGCCAGCATACCCTAATTCTCCTTAACTGGGGTGCAATCTGGAATCACAAAAATAAACGGCTGTTATGCAGATCGGGGAAGGCAGTGCCCTCTCCCTTAGCTATGCAGTGGTACCTCTGGTTGTGAACGGGATCCGTTCACAACATGAAAAGGACGCAACCTGCAGAGGTGTGTCTGTGCACGCGCGGGCTGCGATTCACCGCTTCTGCGCATGCGCGTAATGTCATTTTGCGCTTCTGCGCATGCGTGAGCGGCAAAACCCAGAAGTAACCCTTTCCGGTACTTCCAGGTCGCCGCAGGACGTAACCTGAAAGAACATCGTATGAAGCGTACGTAACATGAGGTATGACTGTACTTGACAGGGCTGCCTCTAGGCACTGTACAAGGTCTCACTTGCCGTGCCTAACATAGCTTGCACCTATTTTCTTGCTGTGCACATTTGAGCCAAGCCTGACAACCTATGAAGAAATAAAGAAAAAAGTGTAACCCTGAAATTCCTTTAAAATCTATCTGTTGAAACAGAAGATACAGTGGTGCCTTGGTTTGGTTTGCATACGTTCTGGATTACAAACATGTCAAACCCGCAAGTGTGTGTCCTGGTTTGCAACCTTTTTTTGGATTACAACCCGTTTTTTGGGGGCGGGGGGATTATGAACAAATTTTTTTTGGAGGCCCCATTGGTGAAAGCGCACCTTGGGTTACAACCTGTTTAGGTTTACAAGCGGACCTCTGAAATGGATTATGGTTGTAATAATTAATAATAATAATAATAGTAATAATAATAATAATTAATTTATACCCCTTCCATCTGGCTGAGTTTCCCCAGCCACTCTGGGGAAACCAAGGTACCACTGTACTTAAAACACGCATCCCTATACCCCAGAAGACTTGCATGGAACTTGGGCAGGTAATGGGGAGAATGCTTTTCCCACAGAATGCCATTCAAGCTTCCTGACTAGGACAAGTGTCAGTCTTGCAAACATACGGATTTAATTCTTCTTGGTGCAATGTAACATCCTTTTTTTACCCTGTCAATTGCCACTAATTATTTCCTCAAAATCCAAAAACTAACTACCCTCCCTCCCCATATTGTTTTATATGCCCCCTATACGTCTTGAACCATTATGTGTAGGCAGTACAAGGGACAGCACTGACTGTGTTTCTAAAATAGGGCTGGTGAAGAAGTGGGATCACTTATTTAAAACTTTTTCTCAAGTGCAGAGAGTGGGTTTGAAAGTAAAATCATCTAAGAGTGGGTTTGAAACAGTCTCCCGAAGCCCTAAACATCACTTCTAGTGACATTAACTTGAGCTACATGTCCCATCGGAGAGTAAGTGTCAGCAAAGTAAATGCATTAGTTAAAGCTTAATAGTAGTTTAGTGTTCAATATCTTGAAATATTAAATATGTTTTTTTCCCAAAGTAAACTGCAATTCAGTTTTAATGAAGACATTAACCTGCTTGATTTGTAAGCTCTTGTGGGAAGCCAGTCTAAAATACTGTCACAAGAGGTGGGCACAAGTAGCAGGAGCTACAAGAAAGAAATCAAACATATTTTAAATGTTTAAAAAGGAGCCAGAAACTGAGTGCCAGTAAGTTCCTGGTTTTTTTTTTATTTATAGTTTGGGTTAATGTGATTTGTGCACTTTGAAAATAGTACAGTTAGAGTTAGTTACAGTACAGTCACACCCGCAGCGTTCGTAGCCTGAAGCACCGCGTCTGTGCATGCGTGTGATGTCATTTTGTGCTTTTGCTCATCCGCGAGCACCGAAACCTGGAAGTAACCCATTCCGGTACTTCTGGGTTCGGCGCGGTCTGCAACCTGAAAACACGCAACCCGCAGCGATCGTAATCCGAGGTATGACTGTATACAGTATTTGTTTTTATGGGAGTTTAAAAAATGACAGCAACACCTTGCATATTCACCAATGAGCAGGCAATGGGGGAGGGAGAACCCAATTCAAAAGCACGTGAAAAGCACAAACTATAAAAATAAGTATAAACTAGCATCAGCAGCATCAGGACTCTGAATAGAGTGCTGCAGGAATCACACAACACAAAAAGAATAGGTTTTGATTTAGAAACTTGGCAAAACTTCCTTCCTGTGGAGGTGAGGATGTTCATGACACTGATGGGCTTCAAACACATGGCAAAAACTTGTTTGTGCTTCCAATCTGTCCCAGTTTAATTTGACTCTTCCCCAACCCCTACTTTCCAACCTCTAGTCCTTCTGCGTTTTATAAAGATCATCATGATTTTCTTGGTTTTTAATTGTATTCTTTGTGTCTGTGTTTGTGATTCCTATTTATTTGCTGTTATGTGAACCGGTTTGAAGTCACTTGTTTTTTGTTTTCATTTGTTTTGTATGAAAAATGGTATACAAGAACACAAAAATAAATAACTAAACATTTAAAAATCTCATTTGCGGCCCATCTAAAATAACACACCTACATTATTGCAGCCAAAACAAAAATAGTCTGCTTCATTTTGAGAAACTAAGCTGATCCTGTTAGGCGTATATATTGACGTTTAATAGTATTAATAGATAATGATACAATTAGCACCACATAAACCATTACAAACTATTATGACCTATATGCCTTAGTAAAATCTGTATTTATAGAGTACCCTGGCAACAGACTATTAGTACTTAAGGAAACACTTGCTCAACCACGATTCTTATTTTAGTGGCCCAATTAAAACCTGATATCTCAACAAGCGATGTGCTTCTAAAGAAAATTTCTCCCCAAACAAACTAGTGTACATGTGCGAGACTGAAGTTTCTCACTTCTGTTGCACTTCCAGCATGTATGATAAGTAGGCCTATTTTTATTATTATTTCTATTAAGCCCTATTCTGAGGGTCCACACAGATAATGGTTTGCTCTTGCAAGTATAGAGGGAGAAGGGGAAGCAGCTACTTCCTGCTGATTCGGGAGCAACCATGTAGATGTGTCTTTGTCTGCCTGCCTCCCTTTTCTCACCCAGGGAAGTTGATAATGTAATAGCTATAGACCTGGTCCATGGCAGGGAGACCAGGATTTAAATTCTGACTCTGCCCCAAAACTTAATATGAGAATTTAGACTGAGAGTATGCAAACTAAAAAAAGCCCTGCTAGTCCAGCATTCTATTTTCCAAAGCGGTCTCTGACAAGTCCAAAGGTAACTCAGGAGGGCAATAGCTCTCCATTTCTGTTGTTCAGAGACATACTGCCCATACCCCTCAGCCATCTTGATTTTTCCAGGACACCCCAGAATTACAGAAGCCATCCCAGCTTCTGATTCAATCCTGGAATGTCCTGTTTTCCCCCTCCAGCGCCTCTGCTGCTGAGCTTGGTGTTTGTAGCCAGCGCTAGCGCTTGCAGTAGTGCTGCTGCTCGTGAAAGAAACGGGTCTTTTGGCACCATGCTCTTGCCCGAGTCAAAACTGTACACAGTATGGCTGCACCATAGCTCTGCATAAAGATATTATGATATTGGTAGTTGTATTTTTTTGTCCCTTTCCTACCTCACAGGATTATTGCAATGTTAAAAGAGGGGGAAATCATGCTATGCAAAATTACCGGTGGGCCTAAGAACATCTGACAGAGAAAAAAAAAATTCCATTTAATTCTGTTGAAACAAACTGGCTTGGAATCCCATCTCGCACAAAAGGGACTTATTTTCACATTTCAATTACAATTTCATAAACTGACAGTGAAGTTTTCAGCTTATTATTGGACCCACTGGTTTTTTGTTTCTTTTCTTTTTTTTAAAGCAAACCAATGTGTGTTCAATGGAATTTACTCCTTGGTAAATGAATTCAGGATTGCAGCACAAATTTGCTGCAGGCATCAGAAGAACATGCAGTAACAAAACCAAAATTTCCTAATTCCCCAGTCTGTTACATTAAGAACCACAAGGATAAAATACAACACATTAAAATCACAACTTCTCTGTTTCATGCTCTCCGAAAGATTTCCTGTGTGTTAGAAATCTTGGGTTTTTGCACCTACAAATTCAATTATTAGATTTGGGATAATGCTAAAGTCTTCAGTGATGTTCTTTCTGCATTACAAATGGGCTATTAAATCAGTGAAGTGCCAATCAAGTGCTTTTGTGTGCTGAAAAATGGTTTAACAAAAGCGTTTTGCAGGCCTCTCCTTCTCACACTATAGTCAGTGTCACCTATATATGATAATTGCAACGTATTTTTTTGTAGCACCATCAGCCTCAAATTGAAAAGAACACGATTCTCACCCCTCCTTTTTTAATAAAAAGTCATAATCATAGCATCCCACATATTTGGGGCTTTATTAAAGTGTCTAAGGACATCTAATATGCCTAAGCAACCCTTTGTATGATTTTTTTGTTGTAACAAGAGGAGTGAATGTGTTTAATGATCCCAAGAGAGGAATGACACCTTGGAGCTTTAGATTCACTTGCCTGCTGTACAGTTTAACCTAACTATTGTACGTTTTCACATTATTGGCAATAGTCGAACTGACTCCCCATCCCCATTTGTAATTCTTCCATGGGTTCCTTCTGTCCCATATTTTGTACCACATTATGTTTTCTGATTTTACATGTACAATTTCATTAAGGCATTTCAGAACATGGGCCATGTACTCTTACTCCACTTTCTTGCAATTCTTTTCGTGTTAAATTTTTTGCACACAGATAACTTTGCACATTAATATTGGGGGTTTTTGTGTGTATGTTTGCTATCTAATCACCTGCATAAAGCCATTTCTGGCTTCCTAGAGTTCATCAAGCAGAGTAGATAAAAAGAAAGAAATCCAGAGCCTATACTATTCTACTTCTTACTGGATTTCTTACCCACTCTTCACCATATGGTCAAAGGTCTGATTACAACAATTGTAAAATACAGTATTATGATCAGCTAAAACAAATTACAGGCGAATAGGGTGGATAGTAGATGAATACTAGCAAGTCACAGCAGCGTTGGAACAAGCTGATTGCACGCCTGGGGCAGTGCCAGCTGCCTGCGGGGCGGGGCAAACCGGGGCAGGATGCTCCGTGGGGCCTCCCAGGAGTCTGCCTGCCTCCTCCCATTCAGCCACCCTACAGCTGAGGGGCAGGCGGTGGGCGGACCATTTGGGGCAGCACGGAACCTGCGGGCACCCAAGCCACCGCATCACTCCCAGGAGAGACGCATTAATTGGGCGCGCTGCAAGCCCCACGATGAGTACTGCCTGGCATTTTGTCACACCCTTCTGTGGTGACACCTGGGGTGGCCCGCCCCCACTGCACCCCCCTTCCTCCGCCCCTGTGTCACAGAGGGCTTAAGCAGGGAAGCAGAAGAACAGTTGCAACCCAGTCAGACTTTAAAAGGAGAACCATGCCCCCAAAGGCAAAGACCTCATTCTGTGTTTCTTGAACAGGAGGCACCACACTAGGATCTGCATTAACATGTGAACTAATAAGTTACATCTTTACGGTAACTAACAGATATGCTAGTCCAATTGTGTTTTATTGTCTACATAAGCTTAGAGCATGGTTTAGCCAAATTAAAAACAAATATGTGAACAGAAGAAATGGAAAGTGTTTCAAGAGCAAACAATGCATGCACAACGGATTTTAGTGGTTCTGAAAATCCAACCTACAAGAATGGGAGAGAGCATGTATGTGTGTTGGTGCTAATCCACAAGCAGGAGAAGGTAAATGAGAACTGTTAAAATCAGGACCAACGAGGAATTCAGAAGCATCCCTGCTACTAATAATTACCAGAATCTCAGCTACGTGTCATCAACTTTGCCATTATGAAGATTGCAACCTTGGAATTAGAACCACGAAATGGCTGGCCCCAAAGTGTTTAATACATTGCCTGCTCCCACATGGATATGCCATTCATTTTGACATGAAAGAAGCAAGACAATCCCCAACCCATTTTTATTTTATTTTTTACAGTGTTGCCACATCTGGCTTTAACTGCCTGGAGGCAAATCTTACTTCCCGTAGGAAACCAGGCAAGTGACTATTTCCAAGCCTGGAACAGTGTCAATACCCATTTGCTTCATTTCCAATGTTGCTATTGATCATTGAATATTGAAACCTTTTTCATTTCCTACAATAAAATTCCAGATGACTTAATTCAATGTGAGTATGAGTCAAGGTGTGCTTTTTAAGTTGCAAGGTATTGTGAGGAGCACACTTAAAAATGCTCGGGGATTTCATATCACCATATCCCATTTAAAGATGCTTGCCAACTTCAGTTGTAGAGTACTATTCATCTGTCAGTAAATTGATGTCATTTCCCCCCTTAGAATCTATCCCTAAATTTCAAAAAGCATTGAAGATCCATAGACAATAATGCCATTAACCTTCTCATGTTTAAGTTTTCTCATCTATTAAGACAGGATATTTTCTACCACAATGAGCTTTTTCACCTTAATTTATTAATGTTTGCAAAGCCAATTCAGACCAAGAGACATAAATCGCTGCTGAAATGCAGAGCCTTATCCTCTTAATTTTAAGATATGATTTGTATATAAAAATACACTTCAGAAATTCAAAGACTATTGAAATGTGAAGATTCTACTGTAAATAATCACATTTCTGAAATAAAAGGTTTTTTCCTCTTCCCATAGCTGTTCCTTTGATCTGGAAATTTAGCTTCTGGGGTATCTTTCAGACCTGGTCCATTTTACCAGCTCTCACAATTCCTATTATGCCTAAAAATGCTTACATTACATTGTTTCAAAGTATTACAAAAGAGAATGGCTTAATTTTACAGGATTTGTCTCCACCACAAACACTTCTGTATGTTTAGATGAAGTAAACATGAAAGTCAGCATGCTCTGGATTTAAACCACAAATCATTTACAGCACAATCCTATACATGTTTATTTAGATGTAGGTCCTATTGTAGTCAAATGGGACTTTGTCCAAGGAAACTTTGGTATAGGATTGCAGACTTAAAGAGTAAGGTTGCAATCTCATATCCAATTTCCTAGGAGTAAACGCCACTGAGCTTTATGGGACTTATTTATAAATAAAAACACATATTTCATTAAAAGTACCAAGTTTTCCTTATGTATAAAATGAAGGATACTTCCAAGCTGAAGAAGAGACTGTAACTAACTGCACAATCGAGCACAAACTTCTCCTTTGCAACCCAGTGATCTGAATAGGGGTTTTTTCCAGGCCAACTGCTACACTTGCATGGTCCCATTCAAATCAAAGAGGATGTCACAGTACAGTTTTCTGGTAGATTGTGCCCAAAGTGCGCAGGGTTTAGGCTGCAATCCAAAACACATTTTCCTAGGAGTAAGCCCCACTGAGCTCTATGAGAATTACTTCTGAGTAAACATGTATAAAATTTGTCTGTTGGTTGTTTTTAAATAAGTATCTTTAAATTTTGTAACAAGCATTTAAAATAAGCAGACAAATTTTCATTGGCGAGGTGCAAAGTTAAAGTACACAGTTGTCTGCTTTTTTAAGGAATGGTTTTATTCTGCTGAGTCCCCTACACAACCGCGTCTTCTAAAAATGAGGAATAAGCTTTTTCTTAAAACAAACATTACATTATATGTTATCAAAAAGGCATCTATGTTCATTGTTTCATGAAATGCCAATTTATTTAAATATAATGGATTAATTGATTAAAGAGTATATGATTAACAAACTACAAAATATTTAAACAATTCACAATATCACTTAATCCACTATCATTGAGAACATTATGAAATCTCCTGAATGATAGTACTAGCACACTCTCTAATAAGCATCTTGTGTGTTTAGTCGTTGAACCCAATGCTGCACAAGCAGCAGGTCTTCCCCTTCCTCTATGCCCCAAAAATCTGCTCTGGTGCTATTATATATTGGTAGCCACTATGGGGCTCCTTTTTTGGAAGGAAGGGTGGCATATGAGAATCACAAACAATTTAACACATTTTAATACGACTTATGTAAGTCTATTAATGAAATTCATGCTAAAGGGCAGTTGAGCCATGGGATCTTTGTCAGCTGAGAGAAAGAGAATAAATTGGCCTGCTTAAGAGCATAACAGGTGAGAGTATCCTGGAGGCAATTATTAGGGTTAGGGGAGGCACACCACAAGATTAAAAAACTCTTTTCTTTGCCCCAGCCTCGTTTTCCCCACCAAGCTGTATAGCAAGAAAGGTTTAGGTTAGGACCAGCAGCCAGCTCTTATCCTGAGCCTATTGGCAGATGGCCTGAACAGGTGTGCTTCTGTTGGGGGGTTGAGGACACACTGCAACAATCTGTTGCGTCACTCCCAAATTGTACATTCTGAATGATGGAACTACTTTCAAGAAAGGGAGAAATATACATATGTGTGCTAAGAATGAGGTAGCATATTTTGTACAAAGGAAGATGTTCTGCATGAAGGCATAACAAACTAGTTTCTCACACTATTCTTTATGTTGATGGGAAACTGCAGGAACACATATCTCATATCTGTTTCAGTCAATATGGGCTCTTTTTGTAGATATAGAGAAAAGCAATTTATGTCTCATTCTTGATTTTTCACTATGTGTGAAATGGATACATTTTTACTGAATATCAAGGACGAAGGCCTAGCTTGATCCTTGAGGTATTGTTTCTGTCTGTAGTACAGCATGAATACTTGCAAGGTGGTGATTTTTGTGTGCTTTGGGTCTCTCATGCCTAGATGCAGAATCAAAGTATCAGCACCTTAAATTAGGGGGCAGCCAACAGCTGTCATTGGACTCTAACTCCCATCAGCCCCAGCCAGCATGGCCAGTGGTGAGAGCTGTAGTTCAGCAGCATCAGGAGGATGTGAAGTATTGTAACCATTAACATATATTGGGGGGGGGGGGGACAAACAATCCCTCCAAGCACCTTTTGCAAAGTCACAGGAATGGAAATGGCTATGAGACAACAAACAATTTCTGCAGCTATGTATTTACTTCTGAAAGACTGCCTGCTTTCTTTTTGTTGAACAACTGAACACTTAGAATGCAACAGAAGAAAATATTTCTGAGTAGAGGTTAAAGTTTTAAGAACAATGAATATGTTAGTGTGCACCCAAAGGCGGGGGTCCAGGGAACGCAGGAGTGGCCACTACAGTTAGTGCACCACATGAATAATTCTTTTACATTATATATATATATATATATATATATATATATATATATATATGAATTATGAATGTGAAGCAAGCATTTGTGATTTTAGAAGTGCATTTCTACAAAGTATATATAAGTACATTTATACTGTTTCCCCACAAAGCTATCTAAACATTCATGGTGAAATTGTGTTTAAGAACACTGTCAATTTGTTTTTCCAAACAAACCAGTAAAATATTGTATACACATACAATTGTTTAGGCCAAGGGCAACACTCACTTGGTTAGTCAGGCTCTGGTTGTTCATTTCCTACCTCCAAAGATTGCAAGGGGTGGGTGGGGGCTGGGGAGGCAACCTTTGACTAAAGGGAAAGACTGGAGAAGCTTCATGGGGATACTGGGTTTAGACACTATTTTTAGTGTTTCATGCTTCTTGTAGTATTGTACGAGCATAATCACTTCATAATTCTCAGTCTTCTCATAGAATATACCTTATTTTTCGCTCTATAAGACGCACCAGACCACAAGACGCACCTAGTTTTTGGAGGAGGAAAACAAGAAAAAAAAATATTCTGAATCTCAGAAGCCAGAACAGCAAGAGGGATCGCTGCGCAGTGAAAGCAGCAATCCCTCTTGCTGTTCTGGCTTCTGGGATAGCTGCACAGCCTGCATTCGCTCCATAAGACGCACACATATTTCCCCTTACTTTTTAGGAGAGAAAAAAAACTATCAGTCATTACTTGTATATTACACTAAAGTTTGCATTCTGCAGCACAGATTATTGTTCATGGCTCCTAGCAGAGGTGCCATCTCTACCAAGGCTGATTCAAGTATGAAAAAAATGCAGTAGAACTCCCACACCCAATTTTCCATATCATTTGTGGTTTGGCTTGCTTTGTGCTGGAATGTCAACTTCTCTTAAGAGGCACTCCTTGCTCCATCTTTAAAATATGGCCCATTTTCAGACATATCTTAGGTCACTGGACCAGATTTCAGATCTCATATGGGTGGCTTTGAAGCACATTAACCATTTGGGGATATACTCAATGCATTCACTTGGACGAGGAGACTTTGAATGCGAATTAAATAAAGATGTTTCATGAAGGGAATACTGACGTCTGTTTATATAGAATTTAAACTTAATAGCTGGCAAAGGAGAAAATAATTATACGAATAGACATATGTGTGCATATGGTGAAGTTTTACACTGTGGTATTTAAAGCACAAATGCCCATTGAGATAAATTCTGTGGCCATGAAGGAAGATTCTAAGGTGTCCTTAAAGCCATTGTACAGGTCACTAACATGGATTTCTTTCACCATTCGGGCAGGTCAAAATTACCAAGAATTTATAGGTGTCGGAATAGGCAGGTGTATATTTATGATACCACTATTGACATTCAAGGGACTCATTACAAGATCTAGTAATCACTGTTTTATAACAGATACAAAATGTATTTCTTTAGCCTTTGAGATGGGTCAGCAGATTCCCAAGGCTAGCTTGAGGGTTTGTTTTTTGTTGTTGTTGTTTTGTAATTTAATTAATAGGATCCCCATCTCCCACTTTCTGATATCAAAGGTAAATGAATTGTATGTGTAGGCAGCTTCAGACTAAATAAACAAGCCAAACCACAAATTATAGGGCAACTAAGTCTTCCTTAAAGGCTCCAATGGATTTATCTATCAGCCTTCCTAAATTCTGCTGTTTCACACATCCACATTTTTTAGGATGCAATATATAGCAAAGTCAAAAGTTCCAATTCTTAAAAAGAGATGGGTTTTGTGCCAGAAAAAGATTTACTTCTGAAAGGTAAGCTCTGGTATTAATTACAAATTAATGACACTGTAGCAATCACAGTCATGGGGCAACAGATGGAGTGGTACAAAAGAGGGACTTGTTTTACCTTTCTAAAGATCATTTACTGAAGCCATGAATCCAAATCAGTTATCACAAAATAATTCAAAATGAATTAATCCAAAAAGAATGACACATTAGAAATAAAATGGGAAAATAATCTCATAAGCTTTCTTAGAAAAAAGAGGAGACACCCAACATGTTTCACTCTTTATGAAAAAAAGTTGATGACAGCTGCAATCTTAGCCCCACTTGCTAGCAGTAAAACCTATTGGATTAAACATTAAATAGACTTTATTTCTGAATAGACATGGCTAGGACTGGGGTGCAATATGCATTAAGTACTTATCTACAGTATTTATAAAGTGAGTTACATAAAATACTTCAAATTCTTCTCCAGCAGAATATCAAATTTCTAGGCACCTAGGATTTTTCCTGTTGGCAAATCATTTGAAATTTGTATTTGTGATCTTGATAATAGTGGATAACTTTCCAACTTAATTACTGTCCTGAAAATATGTTTCCTTGCTGTTTCCAAATTTAGTCTTTGCAGTTTGCACAGCAAGGCCATTTATAGCCCAATCCTATACATGTTTGCTCAGAAGCAAGTCTCACTGACTTCAATGGAATTTACTTTCAACTAAAACAGTCAAGAGAGTCTTGTGGCACTCCCCCCCCCCCAAGAGCCTTGCAGCAACCTCTCAGAAATTTCCCATCAAGTGTGCATAGAATCTCAGGTTGAACCCCTTTCTCAAGAATTACATTCAGATTACTGCCCATTCAGGGCTCAACATGGAAAATATTGGTCCCTTTCCCCCCTTTCAGTAAGCACCCTTAGACAATGTGAAGTTGCCCAGCTTTGACTCCTCCTTACAAGTTCTGAAACACTACCACCCATGTGGCTCGGCTCAGCATTTTCCTTTCCCCTGTAACTCCTCACTCTCTTTTCTCTTCTTGCATTCTTACATTCCTTTCTCACTCAAATTCAGCACTGAATTGAAGTTTTTTTGAGTTTGGGAAAATCTCATTCTGTAAACATGGGTGGGTAGAAACGAGGGAAAGAGCAGGACTTGGTTTAAGGGACCAGAAAGAAGGGTTGAGCCTATAGACAGCCAAAACCAGGGAGAGAGGAAAAGAGCCACAGCAGGCATTGCCCACTCTATAGCCTCCTACCCAGCCCTTCAAATGCAAGCAGATTTCCAGCTCCTGGATAGATTCCAGAGCTAAATCGACAGCTCAGGTGACCAATGGGAGATTAGCAGAAAGGGGTACTCGACCTGGAGTGGCTAAATAGGTGGCAGAAGGTGGACTTACCACACTCTAGCCTTAACTCTTCCCGTGCCTGCCACTAACACCTAGGGACTCCTGCTTTTTTACCCCATCTTCCCCTACCCCCAAGCACCAGCTACGTGCCTTCAGTTGAAAATTTGGTATCATTTAGAATATAAAAAATCCTGATTCAAATGGAAACAAGAGCCCTTTTCGCATTTTCAACTTTAATTAAATCCCTCCTATTGTTGTTGTTGTGAGGAATTAGGAAATTAATTTAGCAGTTCTTTTTTTGTGTGTGTTTTTGTTAACCTCCTAACCAGACCATATGCTTAGAGGAGAATAATCTTAAGCACTTCGCTCTGAAAAGATTTGAGCGTCCTAAAATCACGCCTCAGAAACACCAGGGAAATTTGCAGAAAGAAAAAGCTTAGAAGTCCTCGGGCATCTGCTTCAATACAAACGCGGCAGCAGTAACTGCTAGATCGGAGTAGACTGAGTAACAGCAACACACTAATAATAATAATAATAATAATAATAATAGATGGTGGGAATTCTGGCAAAAGTTCGCTGGGGTCCGAGCTCGCTTTTATCCCTGCATTTCACAATTTAATTTTCTCCGTACCCGCGCATGTGTCTTTCAGCGCGACTTATTATTTATATCAAATGAAAATAATACTTCGCGCCTCAGAAAGAAGGCTTACGCCACAATAAAATCTCACTGGAGGGAGGTTATTTTTTGTGTGTGCGGGTTTACTCGGAAGTAAGTCGCCCTGAGAGCTTTACTCCGAGGAGCGGGAAGAAAGTGCGCACCGGGTTGCAGCCTTCATTCAAGGCGTAATCCTAGGAGACGTCTCCTGGGTTTCGCCGGCCTTGCTTCCCACCTAAATGCGGCTTCTCGCAAGCACTTCTATTTGAGAGTTTACAAGCCCCGGGCTCTACTCCCTTCCGAATGGAGACACTCGGAGGGACGGCGGGCACGCTTACTCGCGAGTAAGCACATTGAGCACAGTGGGGCTTACTTCCAAGTAGACCGTCAAAGGGCTGCGCCGTCCCTCGGGCGCCGCCAAACTTTTATTTATTTTATTTATTTTTTGCGCGCCCTCTTTTTTCTCCTCAGAGAGAGAGAGAACTTTTGCCTCCCTTTCCTCCCCCCCCCCACTTAAACTCCCCCCTCCCGCCAACAGCATCTCCCCTCTCGCAACCCCTCGAGAGGGCGGAGCCGCAGCTAGCCACACCTCCTCACCCCCCACTGACCCCGGAAGCGCGGGTACCTCTCTCATCTTCTGTCAGCCTCCCACGCCAATTCAACACTTTAATATAGGGACGGCCACCACCCTCCCCTCAGGCGAGTCTCTCATTGGCTCTTAGTCCCGCCCCGCCATCCCCGCTCGTATCCCCCATTAGTTGACAGCCGTGCCACTCCCAGAGGAGCCTCGCGTCTACAAACAGCCATGCAGTCCGCCTCTTTCCATCCGCCTTTAATTTGCTGCCCTCCCCATTGGAGGAGCTCCGGCCCTGAAGAAAAACAAATCCGCTTTGTCCCCGGTGTATTGGTCTTGACGCCTGTCGATCAAGCGCCACCGATGCTTATCATTGGAGAATATACGTATGGTTAAGGCTGACCTGCTTAATAACTTGTGTTTTATTTGTCCGGGCTGACTGCCAGGGTGACCAATGATTGGCTAAAAACGCGTCTCTTCACGCCGCCTAGCAAGTTAGGTTGCGAGGCCTCCACACACACCCCTCCCCTTTTCTACGCATTTCTATTTCTCCCTTTATTTATTTATTTATTTCATAAACTTAAATGACCTCGGAGGGGTGGGCGAAGGGAAAGCGCTTGCTGAGGTCCGATGACCAATAGCAGATCCAGCAGGGGAGGAGTCGAGAGATGCATAGACCAATGGCACTGGAGTACAGTTAGCAATCTGCCAGCCAATCAAATTTCGCAACTCCCGGCACCAGCGGGTGGCGGCGACGGGCGTTAATCACTGTCTGGATTTGGCAAGGAACTGGATTGTACCATTCACAGATAAAGAAGGGGGTTCTAGGGAGCGGGAGCAGTGGACTGTTCCATTCTCAAATTATGGGGAATGCATTTACGCACGAGCGATAAAAAAGGAGACCCCGCAGAAGCGAATGAAGGATGGAAAAACAGTTTATCTGAGTTGGTTTTCCTTCTTGTCTGGGTTTCTGGTACCTTAAAGGCTGTCACACTTTCCAAAGCAGGCAGCTTTTCTGTCTTGCTGAGTTAAGACGATAAACCTATATAAACCATTCTCATATCATCATCATTACTATTACTGTTAATAATGAATTGTTAGTCGCTGACTGAAAACAGGTCTCTTAAGTAATTTACAAGAGATGATAAACCACAAGCCATAGCGTAAAATCAGAAACAATACTTTATAACAGGGGTTTCCAAACCGTGGTTTTTGGATTCATTCAGGTGGCCTGCAGTGTGTCTAGATTTGTTACTGAAGACAGACGAGGCCGCTTCCATCATATTAAATATTCATACAGTATTGATTTTTAATTGCTTCTTTCATTTCTTATATTGTTTTTATCCACAGGTTATTGCAATTAAAGCTACAGTCTTACCTACCCACCCACTGATTTGGACTAGGGCAAGGGTTTACTTCTGAGTAGACATTGTTAGGTGCCATATAGGTAACTGGCATATAAACAGTTTGAATATCCAGTGTGCATGCAAACATGCATTGTAAACGCAATTAAAGCAGTAAGATGCAACTGTGTTCGATTATTTCATAGATTTGTAGTGTTGGAAGGGAATGTGAGGATCATCTAGTCCAACCCCCTACAATGCAGGAATCTTTCGCCCAACATGGGGCTCCACCCTGAAATTAAGAGTCTCATGCTCTACAAAACACACACACATAGAGCCATGTTGTTAGAAGGGACCCTGAGGATCATCTAGTCCAACTCCCTGCTATGCAGGAATATTCAGCTTTTCCTTACGGGGATTGAACCTGTAAACTTTCTGTTTTCAACACCATGCTCTAACCAACTGAGCTATCTAGGCCACAAGAGCATGAAGACCATTTAAGCAACCTTTTGGAACCAAAAGCTGAGGAGCCTTTTTAAAACTTTGATATGTTTCAACCACCAAACTATTTTGAAATTCAATAAATCACATACATCTGGTTCAGAACAAGTTACTCAACGGAACACCAAACTATGGCAAGACCAGGATATTGCTCATGTTAAAGCAATGCAAAGATCCGTAGAACCCTTTTTGAAAAATGTCATCTTCCTCTTGTCTTAAACCAGGGGTAGCTAACCTGTGACGCATATGTTGTTGGTTTACAACCCTGACTGTTGAGCATGAAGACTGGGATATCCAACATTTCCACATACTTTGAATATTCTGAAGTTTTATGTAAATGTGAACTTTAATTAGATGAGTACTTTAAGTGCTACAAAAATATTTTAAGCATTAGTGTTGCTGTTTGATACGGTAAGCTAGAGTGCCTTCCATATGAGGAAATTTTCATTTATCCTTTATTTCTTTCATTTCTTATAGTTCCAGATATGTATAGGACAGTGATAAATAAGAAGGAGAAATCAAGATAAAGAAAGTTAACTTCACAAAAGTACTATGTAAAATAATAATATAAAAAGTGCCTGGAATACAGTACCCAATTATGAGAAAAAATCTGGCAGACAATTTGATACTTGGGTGATTACCTTCCTGGGATTATCACCAAACTGGTCCACGTAAGGTGGATGTGGCACTCCAGATGGTTGCTAAACTACAACTCCCATCAGCACCAACACACATGGTGAGGGATGATGGGAGTTATAGTTCAATAACATCTGGAGGATGAAAGGTTCCGCACATCTCATATAAAACATACTGTCCCCTTTGGTGTTAAACTTTTTGTGAACTACCCTGAGATCTTCGGATGAAGGTTGGTATATACATTTAATAAATAAATATACTATAATACTTTGGAATTCCTGGCTCCCAGATATCCCTAAATAAAGGATGATTGTAGTTGCTCAGTAATAAGAGTCCTTCTGCACATTTTCTCTCTTCTCTCTTGTTTTCTATTTTTATTTCTTTTACTAATTACCTGAAGTAGTTCAGAGTCAATGCTGAGTTCCTTTGAGCTGAGGTTTTAATTAAGGCCAGCAAAATCAGGAATACAAGATCTGTTTTATGCATCAGAGACCTTCTGCAGAACTCAGCCCAAGTGTCTGTCCAAAGAAGAGCATTCTGTTCATATTCTTCCATTTATGAAAAGGTCATGCTTGACCTTACTTTCCCAGGCTGGACAATAGTTTTTCATAGAAAAAACATATGGTTTATTTTAATTATTGAGTTTTTATTAGGCTTATATAGTACATCCAAAAGTTTTAAAAAATGTATAAACAAGTATAGTACATGCATAATAATAGGCACAAGTAGAACATTGGGTCTCGACCTTTGCGTATGTCATGTAAAGTAACATTTGTTAGTGAGAGAAATGGAAGGCGGAAAGAGGCTGAGAAGATGGTATGAGAGCGATAAAATGAGAGGAAGAATAAGCTCATGAGAAAACAAATATTCGTTTTTCATAGCTCAAATACAGTTCTCTTTAACATACCAACAAAGTAGGCTATTGGGCTGCTTCTTAAAATTGAAGTTGGACCCCTGCCTGCAATAGACACTTTCTAGTGAGGTCTGAAGGGAGCTTGAGATATATAGCCTACTTTTAACTAGTTGTGTGTGCGTGTTTGTTTGATTTGGGAGCTAGAAGGCCTGACTTGAAAACCAAACATTCTAGGCTATTTGACTAATAATAGTACCCACTCACAATTTTTAATGCCTTGTTTTCTTTTTTTTTGTTAAAAGGCCATTCTGGTTCATTACAGCCTCTACACTTTGTACTTAAGGCAAATACAACCTGTACTTTTGAGTTGAGAATTTTTAACTTGTGTACTTGGGTGATATGGTTAATTAACATTCTTTGCTGTACAGGAGAACTATTATACCTGGGAGAGGGAGGAATGAAAAGTGATAAACACTATAGCTAAAAGTGAAGTTGGGAGGTCATTTCCTGTGGGTATGGATGTGTGCATATGCATATTGAGGCTTTAGGATATCAGGAGAGGGGCACTTGCTCCTATCTAAAGAGTAAATGATCATTTAGTATGCCACTGCCCTTTGAGAAGCATTGGAGAATAAGTACTCCTTATAACTTAAGACTGTGGGTGGGAACCGTGGGTGGGGGAGGGAGAGAAAGGAAGTGATCAATGTGAAAAGAGAAAGACTATTGTATAGCAAAGATATTGAATATAAGGTCCATCTTATAGGACATTTGTGTGTTAGGCTTAAGAGTCTGTGTGCCAACCAAGAACTTTGGAGACCCATGGTTTATTGAGGAATTTTGTTAGGGAACATGGTATTCAGCGTGCGAGGTTGACTAGTTCTCTGATTTCTCTTCCAGTTTTGCAACACTTTCATGCTTCCCACGTATTGTAGAGCTATGCTTGCATTCATAAGTGGCCTGTGTGGCAGCGTAGGTGGAGCATCGCTGCTCTCCTGGCTTCTGAACACAGGCACATTGCTGGCACTTACCAGAGTGGCAGGGATGCAGATTGAGCAGGGAGAAGAAAAGGCTAAGGGGCAAACTCCAAATCTGGAGTGGAGTCCCTAAGATGGTTGGTGGTGCCTTTTACGCCTCCTTCGGAAGACCCCTGCAGCTAAGCTGGTGCCAAACGTATTGCTTTCCTTTCCTTTGGACCACATCAGTGAGGCTGGGCATGGGTGTGGGTGTCTTGTCATCTGGAAGCCCAGGACATCCGTGCACACTGCCTAGGCTTGCGCCCCTGGGAGGTCACTTTGGTGCTGATAACGCAAGCAGTTTGACATCACCCCCTGGAGGTGCACTCACTTCTCTTGAGACAGACAACAAGAATAATATACCATATTTCTGGCAAGCCATCCAAGGCAGTTTACAATTTTAAAGTACCCGTAAAACAAATATTTTATCTAATTTCAGTCCTTTCAGACCAACTGGGAGAGAGAACGATGCTACATAATTAATGATAATGTTCACGTCTCAAGCTCTGGGCTCTGTTCAGTGTTTGGAAGAAACTCCCCAAATTGGAAAGCCCTACTCTAATTTGCCACACATTATCAAAAGCCTGCTCTGACATCACATACCTGACCACCACTATCTCATTTTGGAAGGTTTTCTTAACTGTGTGGGTACCACTGTTATTTAGTGGGTGCTCTCTATCAGTAGTGAAGCTATGTGCTTTAATGTTTGCACAAATTATTAATTGTTTTCTGTTTAATGTCTATGTACCAAAAAAAATAATGTTAAAAATAAATATTAAACATATGGGAGAAGCAGTTTCCTAAGATATATAAGACCCAAGCTGTTCAAGTCTTCACAAACTTAATATTTTCAATTAAAAGTGAGAGGAAAAATTATGCTTCATTCTGTGCCAAAGAGCACATGAGGGCAAACCCATGCCTCAGAGCACCTGCCAACCATTGCCCAGGCTGGTGCCTGATTTGCTCGCATAGTGACCATCAAGATTCCAGTAAATCTGTGGGCAGGAAGCACGCATAATTGTTTCCTTCTTTTAAGAAGGGCAGCATGACCTGCTGGAACTGCTGCTATGAACTCATCTCTAATTTTATTACACTGTGCTGTTAGTTTAAGCCAAGAGGCCAAGTGCAAAAGAAGCTTTCTGTGCCCAGAAGCTGGTTTTGAAAATCTGCCATCATTTCACGATATTAGCATCAATACAGTGCCTCGTGTACCCACATATTAATTGCTATTCCACCCTGTGTTTTAAAGAAATGACATTTATTTTCCTCTGTTGCATATAGTCGAAGTGATTGAGAAACACTGAGACCACACCTTAATCTCCTCTGAATATTCTTAATAAACTATCCCCTGTAATATAGGAATGCCGCCACTTGAGTCCACAAATTATAGTCTGCAGAAAGCAGTGAATGAGGACAGAAGTTCCGGAAGAATACAGAATAAGCACCTTCAACGAAGCACAGGCAGGGAATTTCTGCAGCAATGCTTTAAAGACTAAGGAAAAATAAATCCACCAGCCAAACTAATCTGAAGATGTTTTCCCTGTCTCAAAATATAGTTAGGCGTGTGTTTGGAATCAGGACAGAGGAAAAGAGCTGCCCGCTTTTTTCAAACCAGATGTGACCATGCTTCCAGGGCTTCTTTATCATTACCCAGGCCAGGGGCAGGGAATGTTTTCCAGCTTGAGAGCTGTATCCTCATCGGGGCCACACACCTGCAGTGTGCAAGGCCAGGGGCACTTATACACACCCTCTAATCTCCATCCAGGCAAGCAAGAAGCGAAGGGAGCAACCCTATGGGCAAGAAGCTGGTGTAAAGCAGGCAAACATAAGTGAAGGCAGCATAAAGTTGCACTAGCGCCAAACCCTTTCCAGCAGCAAAGGTGCTGCTGCTCTTCTGCCAAAGCCTGGCAGAGGAAGGCAAGCCTTTTAAAAGGTGTTCTGTGCTGGGTTGCCAAGTCACTTAAGCAAACTGAATGGGCTTCGGATCCAGACTAAGCCCTCTCTCTCTGGTCCTGCCCCTGACACCCCTTTTGAGGGACTTAGGCGCTGCATTCACATCAAAGTTTGTCCCATCTTCATGTTGTTTTCCGAACTTATTTTCCACATATATTATATTAGAGCCGTCACGTGCTGTAAAAGCCACTTCCAGAATTGCAGCACGGGTGGGGGAGCAGATTTTCATGAAGCAAATAACACAGCAGTGAGCACGAAATGTGCACTAGATTACCCTATGGTTCCAGAAGTAGCTTTCACATTGTGTGAAAATTCAGATAGAATGCAGAACCTAGCTGGGGGATGTCATGAAAACAGAATAACTTGCCCGTGTGAATGAGGCATTACATGGCATCAGCTCAACCACTTGGCTGAGCCCTGGCAGAGTCAGGAAGAGCAAGTTACGCAGTTGTATCTTCAGCTGGGCCAGGGTTCGGGACCTAAAGCCAGTTGAGCCAGGAGGGTGTAAACCAGAGACAGGAAGGGGTGTGGAATGGAGAGAATCCAAAAGGCCAGATTTATAAGTCAGATACATTGGTACCTCGGGTTAAGTACTTAATTCGTTCTGGAGGTCTGTTCTTAACCTGAAACTGTTCTTAACCTGAAGCACCACTTTAGCTAATGGGGCCTCCCACTGCTGCCACTGCGCCATTGGAGCACAATTTCTGTTCTCATCCTGAAACAAAGTTGTTAACCCGAGGTACTATTTCTGGGTTAGCGGAGTCTGTAACCTGAAGCGTCTGTAACCTGAAGCGTATGTAACCCGAGGTACCACTGTACTCATTTGTTTGCACTCTGTCCTGCAAGCATTTAGAAGCAGCAGTATAACTATAGATGCAACACTAAACATTTCACCAATTTGAATCAGTCCTCTTTGCTTTATACCAGTTCAAATGATACAGAAGTCTTTGTAAGTCGTCGTTGAGGTGAATCCCAGTCTCTGACAACCTCTTTCAAAACTCCCATTTTGCAAAAGCACAATGCGCATAGAAAACTGGTGCAACACTCCAGAAAAGTAGAAGAAATCGTGGCATGATAAACCATATGTTTAATACTGCGTGCCAGCTCAAACAGTCAAAATTATTATAATGTTCTACATTGTTTCCCAGTCTCTACTTTACCTGAGTCAACTTGTTCAGACCTTTTAAAAAAGACTCTTAAAAGAGAATATTCTCCCCCATTTATACCAAAGGAAAAACTAAATTGAATTGCAGCTCCACCAGCAGTGTGTGCAAAAAAATAAGCACAAAGTTATGAAACAAAGGAACTCCAGTTAGCATTGTCCCCAGTTAGTGTTGTTGCGTTTCATTCCTACTGCCCCACCCTTATTTCCACACCCCCTTGCTGAGTGTGGCTGCAGTATGTGGGATGTGATATGTAAGTAGCAGTCAAGCACAACATTCCTTGTTTTCCTAGCGCGGACATGCGAGGGAATGTTTGGTCCAGCCAGTTGAAAACTTCCTGTTTCTTCCTGGCTGGGACATACTTCCTTTGTATGTGACTTTTTTTTTTACTTCCTTCGTCATTGGAGAAGCATCTTTTAGCTAGAACAGAGGACACTGGGACTATCTCCATATGGGATAGATCCACATGTGTATACTTTGTAACTAAGTCTGCCTTCAGGGATCCAACTGTGAACTGATGTGAGTAAACTTCTTTTATATACTTTACACAAGATTGTGGCGTGTTTATTCTTTTAAGAGGGATATAAGAGAATTTACCAACTATCTGCTGTGCGTTTAAAAAGGGGAATGTAAAACTCTGCTAAGTTATAGAACTTGCTAGCGCAAGTTAGGAAGGATATTAATAAACAATATATTCTCTCCTGCCTCCCTGAACATTCCCACACAGTAGCCCACCAGGATTTCACTGTTCCAGCAATTCACAGAAAGGTACTATCAGATACAGGTGGGAATTCAACTTGCCCAGCAAGTTACAAGTGAATGGGGAAAGCATGCACATTCCACCACACACCTTGATGTGAAAAGCTGAGGAGAAAGCAGTGCAGATAGCTATGCACACCTTCCATCTGCAGCCTAAGTTTTGATGGGTTGGGTTGGGTTCCATATTTCTATTTAAACAATGGTTGCAGACAGTAGTTTATGAAATGATGCTGAAAGCCAATCTACACAGAGCTTTGTTGGGGTCAAGAGCAGTCTCACAGAGTGCCCTCGACTTGCATGGAATTCACTGTAAGCCAGACGTTTGATGGCAGAAGCTACCGGTGGCAACACATTGTGACTAATAACAACGCAAGAACTGGCTGCCAGTTAGCTACTGGGCTAGGTTCAAGGTGCTGGTATTAGGGTAGAAAGCCCTATACAGCTTGGGATACCGGGATACCTGAAAGACTGCCTCATTCGACATATACGCAACCAATCCCTGCATTTTGCAGGAGAGCGCATCCTGCGGATACCATCTGACCAGGCAGTTCTTTTCAGGATGCTGGAACCTAGTGTGGTGATACGTAGGCTTTGGAGTGCCCTATTATTGCATATTGGACAGGCACCATCTCTATTGCCTTTTTGGCACGTTCTCAATCTGTTCCTCTTTCAACAAGCCTTCTAGACTATTTATCCCACTTGGTATCTCTCTTGGATTTGAGTAGATTATATGCATGTGCTGTTGCTGTTTTAAATTGCTTGTTATATTTATAATTCTCAAATAGCCAGTGGCATAGCATGGGGAGGGGCAGTTGCCCTGGGCGCAAAATTGCTAGGGGTGCAAATTTTAAACACCTGGTGCTGCATCAATACAGATGCGCTCTTCCGTTGCTGCGCCCATTGAAAACATGTTCTCTATGAGAACCAGGAAGTGACCTCTCCAAACAATGGAACGATTCTTCTTATCCCTGTGGCTGGAATTTCCTGGGTGAAGCAGACACCCCCCTCTGCATGGCCTCAGGTGCTGGCAACTTATGCCACGCCACTGCTAAAAGCCGTTTCTATATATGCAGTTGTTTAAACTTTTGTACACAGTCAAACCTTGGTTGTCGTACGTAATCTTTTCTGGAAGACGGTTCGACAACCGAAAACTGAAAGCGGAAGCCTTGATACAATAGGGAAACTCAAAACAGGAGCCGCATAGCACATTCAGTTTCTGAAAATCGTTTGAAGATGGGAGCAGTTACTTTTGGGTTTTTGACATTCAGGAGCCGAAACATTCCAAAACAGAGGCGTTCGGAACTGAGGTTTGACTGTATGTAATGATTAGATGTTTGCTATTGTATTGTATATTGTTTGAGGATTCCTCATAGGAAGCCATTTGCAAATTAAACAAGCAATCAAGAGTGATGCTGGTTTGGGCCAAGCATCCTGTTCTCATAGTGGCCACCCAGTTGCCTTTGGCAGGGCTGCCATACTTCCGGAATTTCCAGGACATAGCCGCCAAAAATAACATCTGGGTGAAATTTTCAAAAAGGGGGCGGGGTGTCCGGGAAAACCTGGGCGTATGGAAGCCCATATCGGAAGTTTTGGTGTTTTGGCGAATTTCCCAAAAAATAGCTTAAAGACTGTCTTCCCTACCTGTGGGAAGCCAGTAAGCAGGACCTGAGTGCAAAAGCACTCTCCCCACTTGTGATTCCCAGAAACTCGTATTCTGAGACCACAGTTACCCCTTACTTTCCTTTCTTCTGCCAAATAACAAACTCTAGAATATTCTTGTTATTGTGAGACACACCCAGGACATAAGAATCCAAGGATTGGCTATTACATTTTGGATATTCAGTGCAGCTGTTCTGTATATTCTATGACTGGACCTGCCCTAAATGCTCACAAATGCAGCTACAGTTTAAGTCTTAGTCTTTAAAAGTTATCGGTGGAGGCAATGGTGACTATTATCCTTGGGCTGGTTTAGAAGTAACCCCCCCCCCATTTTAAAACAAAAAACCCCGTTACTTTTTCACATATTAACTTGATCTTTATTTTGCGACATAGTAATCCATTCTTTTGAATGTATTGATGTGAATTCTACTCATTTATTTCCCTCAGTTAAAAAGCAACACTTTCTGTTTTTTCTTTGTCATTATCGTTTGGTTGAAAGGTGGAAACTAAGAGACGGGGAAATGTATAATCTTGGTTGCAAAGGGAAACAACTGGAAGCTTTCATGACTGGTTTCATTTTTCAACCATGAGCACAAAGTAAACCATAGAGCTCCACCTTCTGGACAAATACGGGAGACAACATGTAATGATGTCAGAAAGCTTTGCAACACATAACAAAATTGAGCAATACATTAGAGGCCTTGCTGGTGTAACTGAGATCACTGCTTGGCTCAAGATCAGGCACTGGTTCCCTGGAGAATTTAATAATCACAAATATTAAAAATACCTTACATTAACCAGACTAAATGTTTAGATAGTATGGTGCCAGTGTTTTATAGAAGTGAAACTCAAACACCAGCCTTATTTAGAAATAATTGGGATTCTCTTAGCGTTTCTGGTTGATTCAAATAAGGAAGTGTCCATCTTTTCCTCTGGTTTTTTTTTTTTTTTAAATTAGAAATATGCAATTTCATACTTCAGAAATTACCCCACCTTCAAATCCTTGTTTTACTGACCCTAAGGATATTTTCAGGACTTAAGCAATCAGTATCTAGGACTCCCATGGGTGGGTCAAAATGAAAGCTACTTCTTTACCTTTACAGTGGTACCTTGGTTTAAGAACAGCCCTGTTTACGAACTATTCAGTTTAAGAACTCCGCAAAACCGGAAATAGTGTCCTGGTTTGCAAACTTTACCTCGGTCTAAGAACAGAAGCTGAACGGTGAAAGGGCACTGGCAGTGGGAGGCCTCATTAGGGAAAGTGAGCCTTGGTTTAAGAACAGTTTCGGTTTAAGAACGAACTTCCAGAACGGATTAAGTTCGTAAACCAAGGTACCACCATATTCAGTTTTACCGAGAGAAGGAGCTAAAAGTGCAAAACAAAGCAACCTAACAACCCCACATTAATAATCCACCCCACCTGACAAAGGGGTAGGACAGAAGTTGACTATTACACTCCAAGAAAGATTTCTGAATTTCAAGCAGCAGAATCCTTCCCATTAGCCTCACTTTTGCACATCTTCATAAATCCACCAGCCTTACTTTTCATGACATCTTCACAAATGAATGCTTTTAAAAATTGCATTGTGTAGGTGTTTTGAAAGCGAAGAGATGTATATCTACCTCCACAGACTACTAGCATACCATCTGAAGGCTTATTTTCCATTAGGAATGCTGTTTCCATGATTCTGGTTGCAATCCTTTGCACACTTGAGTGCAACAGGACTTTCTTTTGAATAGATATGCATAAGATTGCACCATCAGGAGTCTTGTTCATGTGACACACCCATCAGTATGAACATGTTGATAGAAGGCAATGGCTTTGCGCTTGTTGAGCCCGTCTCCTGAATTCTGTATGTTCAGATGGAGGTTTTAAAAGAGCTTACATATGTGCAAAATAGATGTTCATTCCCCCCCCCAAACTTATTTTTAAGGTCCCCTTTTATGTGGCAGCAGGACAAATTTATTTTAAAATATAAGCTCAATTAAACAAAACAGCAATACAGTGGTACCTCAGGTTACATACGCTTCAGGTTAAAGACTCCGCTAACCCAGAAATAGTACCTCGGGTTAAGAACTTTGCTTCAGGATGAGACCAGAAATCGTGCAGCGGTGGCGCGGCAGCAGCGGGAGGCCCCATTAGCTAGTGATGCTTCAGGTTAAGAACAGTTTCAGGTTAAGAACGGACCTCCGGAGCGAATTAAGTACTTAACCCGAGGTACCACTGTAAACTAAAACAGTAACATCGATTCCAACATCTAAAAAGGCTATGCATTTTAAAATTAAAGCTGTAATTTAACATCAAATAATAGAGGCCTAAATAAGGGAAAAGCAGCCCAAAGCAAATAGGCTGGAAGTTCTGCAGTTCTCCATCCCTCATGGACATTAACCAAATTGACCTCATATGTGAACCTATTAGCAGCTTCCCTGAAGCAAATCTCAGTGCCCCAGCACAGAGGCGGTGCACCCAGGGGCGGGGTGAGGGCGGGATGCCTCCCTCTTCCTACTCAGATGCTCTACAGCTGGGGGGGGGGGAGGCAGCGGGCGTACTGTTTGGAGAGATCCAGTGGCTCGGGCACGCTGTAGGCCCCACGGTGAGTGCCACCCGGGGTGGTTGCACCCGGGGTGGTCCGCACCTACCGCACCCCCCTTCCTCCGCCCCTTCCCCAGCAGGCTAGTAGTCTTGTATACATATGCAATATTTATGGGTGCGCAATAACTTTAAACAAGGCAAGGTCTCTAACAGTGTGTACAGTCTTCATATGTATGCACCTTCTGTTGGATGTATGAACATGTCCAGCAGGCATCATATTTTATATATTTATTAATTAACATGTTTATGCCCTGCACCTCCTGTCCGAACTCAGGAAAGGCAGCTAACCACAATTTGGGAAAGGAGGGGAGCAAAGTGGCTTCCCCAATGATGCACCTTTGGTGGCAGCATTGCCAGCTTTTAGGGCAAAGATGTTCCTGCTCTCCTGTTCTTTTTTATCATTAATGTGGGGTGATATATGGTGCCTTATGGTAGTCATCTCTTAGTAGGGTGCCATAGGATATTTTCCTTGATATTGTTGTTGGTGGATGAAAACTCTTAGCATTTCTGTTTTATACTTTTATCTCTTTCATGGGATTTTTGTTCTAAAAATATTTTTGTATGTTACTTTGTATTTTAATCTTTTTACAAGTCTCTTTGTATTTTACTTTTTTTTTTGTAAGTTGCTTTGCAGCTTTTTAGAAAAAACAAACAAACAAGTAATGAATAAATTTAATCAATTGAAAAGTTCGTTTTAAAATTTACAAGGCTCTTAACAACTTAGGTCCAGGATATTTTAAATGCACCGTGAATCACTTGGGGATGCCTCTTTGGAACTGATTAATAAAATAAGTAAATACATTAAAATAATATTAATAGTAATGGTAATACATTGGATAGTACAGTATATGAAATAAGATGCTACATTATTGTAGAAACACACTAGATGGCGGTCTTCCTTTTGAACTAGTTTGAACCTTACAATGTTCAATGATCAAGAATTTTCACAGCAAGAGGAATCTTTTAAAGACAAATGAAACAAACCTCTTTTTTTAGGTGCTAATGTTGCAGGCTTATAAATATGTGCTGAAAATTAAGACCTCATCTGCACTATACATTTAAAGCCTCATTATACCATTATAAAGTCCTGGCTTCCCCAAGAAAATCCTGGGAACTGTAGTTTGTGAAGGTATTGGGGAAACCCCTATTTTCCCCACAGAGTTACAATTCTTAGTTGTCCGTGGGAAGACTGGTAGACTATTAAACCACTCTGAGAATTATTGCTCTGCGAGGGAAGAGGGAATACTGCTCTAAATGTTAAGGGCAGATGGGTCCTGAGACTCTTATCAGCTTGTTTAAAAAGGTTACCTGGATTCTATTTAAATTGTGTCTGCAATTCAGGTCAATCTGAATTATTTTTTTTAACCTGTTGTTGTAAAATGTTGCTGATCATAAGCTGATCTGGTAAAGGAAAGCTACATTTCACCTCATACAAGTGACATTTAAGTAATGAGGAAACTAAGGAAACACATCAATTTACAGCAAATTTGTTGCTCAGAGTAAAGCAAATGTAACAGAGTATTTTCATTTGTCGACATAAAAATAAGTGTGTATGTGGATATAACAGTAAAGACAAGCTAGAGGGGATTCTTATATATAGTTATGAGTTGTGCAGGGAGAGGAACAGGTTATATGCAGAGATTCTTCTAATTCCTGGATCAAGCAAGTGTTAAAATATAATGATTCAAATTCCTGGAACAGCCAGGCTAGCTTCTTAGTGAGGTGATAGCCTGGGTAATGGGCCATTAAGGGAACAAAGGAAGTGGCACAGTGCCAGAAGCCAAATGGATGGGTTCCCTTCCTCAGTTGGCTAGAAGCAGAAAAGACAAAGGCCAGAGGTGAGAGTTGAGTAATGTGAGCTGGAAGTTGGAAGAAAAGTTGCAGGCTAGGAAGCAGGCTGGGATTTCTGTTTGAATCCAAGGCTGTGGCTATGGAAGATGCAAGACCCTTTTGGGCTATCAATGCTGTGAATCCCTCCAACGTAGGTTCTGTTTGTAGATATGTGTAAATAAACAATATATCATAAAGACAACACAGTCTCTTTTGTGACTCATTCTGAAGGAAACACAGATGCCTGGAATCTTGCACTGCTCAGAAATTGGGGTGGCATGCCACAATATTTACCCACTTACCTGGGAGAAAGCCTAATTGAAATCAAAGGGATTTATTTCCAAGTAGGTGTGTATAGGATAGCACAGATAGTTGAATATTGGGACTGGTAATTAAGTAAAAGCAGTTGCTGAGTATTGGAAGCCCACATGTTTAATGATAGGACTAAAGACTTTGAAGAATAGGTGAAGGCCTGATTTAGATGGAGCTTTGTAGAGCAGCCAAAGATCCTGTCACGAAGCACAGGACTGAATAAAAATAAATATCTATTCTGGGTGCTCTCATTTCTCAGCAAAAATTCTGGTTCATTGTGAAGAATCCTAAATTTATCCATAAACTGATTCCTTAGAATCACACAGTGACAAGCTGGATCTTGAAAAAACTAAGAACTAAAATAAAATCCAAATGCAGAATTTTCCCAAATGAACCAAGGACACATTCATTTATTACATTTATATTGTGCTTTTCCTCCAGTAAGCTTTAGGTAACACTGATGGGTCTTCCCCCACCTTTCAGCCCCTCAGAAATCCTGTCAGATGGGCTAGGCTGAAAGATGGTGACTCACACAAGGTCACCCCAGTGAACTTAATGAGTGAGATGTTCTAACCATCAAACCACACTGATACTTTCATGACAAGTGTGTGTATCCATTGACTTGAAAAGGATTAAATTGGAAACACCAGAGAAAATTGAAAAAGGAAATTTGTGATTGATGAACCAGTTGCATTCTGTTCAGTTGCCCTTAGAAAAGCTTTGCTTCAAGCTGCAGTCCTATACTGAAGACCCACTGGCTGAGGGACTGTAGGATTTGGCAGAAGGCCTGCTACCCCAGTGATACACCAGATACCGTAATGGTCCAAATATAAGCCACACTTTCCCCCCACATTCTGATCGTGAAAAGTTAAGGTGCGGCTTATATTTAGGATCTTATGCCACCGGCAGCTCCCCCCCCCCGGAAGCAGCCGAGGAGCACAGCCACCCGCTGCTCCAAATCCTCCCCCGAGCATTCAGAACAAAGTAGGGAAGGGGGGAGTCACACCACTTTGCTGGCGGCCTCCCCCCCTCGTTCCAATGGCTCAAGAGAGGCCTTGGAGCGGTGGGCGGGCTGTGCGCCCTGTCCAGTTGTGACCGACTATGGGGTTGCGCGCTCATCTCGTTCTATAGGTGCAACCCCCCCCCCCCGAGAGCAGTGCGGGGCAAAGGCACACAGCCCGTCTGCCGCTCCAAAGCACCCCCTGAGCCATCATAAAGAAGGGGGGAGGCTGCCTACAAAGCGGCACAACGTGGCTCCTCCTCCCCAGAGAGCAGCCTGGGAGCACAGGGAAATGGCATGCAGCCTGCCCACCGCAGCTTATATTCTGGTATTATTTTTCTTTCTCCCCCCCCCCTCCAATTTTAAAGATGCAGCTTATGTTCGGGTGCGGCTTATATTTGGGCCAATACGGTATGCTGCCACCACCAGGTCACAGACACACTGGTGGACAACTCCAGTAAGACTTCAAATATCCACAAGTCTTGCCTTGGTAGTCAAGTGCTGTGGTATTTTGGCTTCATTGCTGAATAGACTGGGTGATACCCACTATTGGCCATACTCGGAATAAACCCATTTAAATCATTAAATAAGCCCATTGATTTAGTGGATTTACTCTGATGACTTAGCTGGATATGACCTGTTGTAGTTTTGTTCTGCTTTAATCTTGTTTTACATTTATGTAAAGAAATTGTTTTATGAGGTGGCTAATAAATATAAATGATAAATACTAATAAACAAATAATAACAAGTAACAGAAAGGTGTGGGGACACTTGTACTGCATTAATTTTGATGTACCTTAGTAGAGTGACTCCAATTTAAAGCAGGATGAATTTTCATTCACTATGAAGATGCTTCATCAGCATATATACTACTGCAGTGGCTTTAGATGAAATTTTCCTCTTGATCCTATGTTAATTAGTTCATTGTTCCTATCTAGTTCAGAGTTTTAAAAATGTTTATTACAGGTTATTTCTGGAGAGAATACAACACCACTCTCTGTAGTATTGTTTTCACGTCATTTCTTAGAATCAGCTAGATCAGGGGCAGGGAACTTGTTGCCCTCTAATACATGGTTGGACTCCAGCTCCCATCAGCTGCAGCCAGCATAACCAATGGTCAAGGATTATGGAAGCTGTAGTGCAGCAACATCTGTAGGGCCAAAGGTTCCCCACCCCCTGATTTAGAACCAAGGGCCAAACTAGATGCAACAGTGGCAGGCAGTCCTGTGTGTTTAAATACAGAAGTCTTCTAATCACATAGAAAGAAGGATGTGGGTGTCGGAATCTCCGCTACGACCGAGCTACTCCTCCGGTTGAGCCTTCGGAATCTCCTCCGGTGATGATTCACAACCTGAGCCTTTGATAAGGCTCCAGGCACGTTCCCCATTCAGCAGAGTATCAAAGCGGCAGAAGAGACGAGAAATATGAGCTACATTGCTAGGCTTTATTTTTCACTACACAGACAGAAAAGAAATATACATGCTCTCTCTGTGAAAGCAGAGGGCAACTGGAAAACAAAGGAACAGGAAACCAGTAACATCACATCCATCTCCTGTCTTCCGTGAGACTTCCAACACTCTGGAATGTCTGGAATGCAAAACAGAGTCTTGTGACTCCAAGCGCTGCACAGTGGCACAAACAGAAACCAACAGTGGGTACCTTGAAAGGGTCGTGATAGAGGGGAGGAGTGATGAAGCTTCTCCACATTCATTTCTCCACGGTTCCTATCCACATACATAGGAACATATTGTTCCATCTACAGTGAGGGGGGAAAGTATTTGATCCTGGGCTAAATTTGCCCGTTTGCCCTCTGACAAAGAAATGGCCAGTCCATAATTTTAATGGTAGGTTTATTGTAGCTGTGAGAGACAGAATAACAACAGGAAAACCCTCAGAAACCCAGAAGACAAAAGTCAGAGATTGATGTGCATTATAATGAGTGAAATAAGTATTCGACCCCTTTGCAAAAGATGACTTAGTACTTGGTGGCAAAACCCTTGTTGGCAATTACAGAGGTCAGACGTTTCTTGTAGGTGGCCACCAGGTTTGCACACATCTCAGGAGGTATTTTGTCCCACTCCTCTTTGCAGATCCTCTCCAAGTCAGTAAGATTTCGAGGCTGATGTATAGCTACTACAATAAACCTACCATTAACATTATGGACTGGCCATTTCTTCGTCAGAGGGCAAACGGGCAAATTTAGCAGGGGATCAAATACTCCCCCCCCCCCACTGTAGCTCAGTAGTACTGACTACTGATTAGCACTGACTGTCTAGGGTTTCTGGTAAGGGATATCCCCAACCCTACCAGGAGATGCCAGGAGCTGATTCTGGGACCATTTGCATGCAAATCATGTGTTTTTTCAATTAGCTACGTGTTGGTAGGAGCTACATTTATTTGGCCAAAATAAACTTGAAACGGGCCTTGAAGCATGGCCTTGAAGCACATCCTTGAGGGTATGCCTAAAACATCTGCTTAGCAAAGATAATTCTCCCCAGCAACAGGTTTCTTTATCAGAACATGTCTGGAGGAGCTGTGGTGGAGTGTGAGTCTGTCTCTCTGACCGGATGGCTGAATGGAGCAGAGATCTGAATATAAGTGAGGTGGTTATTCCTGTCATGGGAATTCACCAAGAGAGGGCTGGACCGCTGTTGCCGTGAAGATGCAAGAAGACTTTCTGTGTAACTCTGTTGAGATGAAGAAAGGAACTCCAAGAGCTGGAGCTCATGCACTATATCCATTCTTTGACGGAGCTACAGCCAGTCCCTATCACACATCCAGCACTCAAAAAGATGATCTCAAGCAAAGAAGCTTCAAGGAAATAAGCTGTGGTTCTGTGCACGTGCCTTTTGCTGTTAAAATCAGATTCCTACCCACCTCCTCATGGATGCAATTCTTTAAACCAGGGGTACGCAACCTTTTTATACCTACCGCCCACTAATGCATCTTTCTTGATGGTAAAATTTCCTTACCGCCCACCAGTGCTCAATGGAAGGAGGATTCAGCTTGTGCCGTAGAACCCCCTACTCACCTAGAATCCTGAAATGCCCACTAGTGGGTGGTAGGGACCAGGTTGACAACCCCTGATCTAAATGGATCATTGGGACACTGACAAAAAGTTCTGACTCATTATGACACATGTGTTACTAAAATGGTGGGCAATCAAGCCACAGTGATGAACCTGTTCAAGGGCCTGGCTACACAGAAGCTAGTTCGCACAAATACCCTGTTCCAACTAGCGTTCTAGTAGCAGTTGCTGGTTAATTCTCCCTTCCAGGACTGTCTTCTAATCTGCTGTTCCTGGTTAAATCAGGAAGGACAGAACACTATTCACAAAACCCTCTACAACAGGGATGGGGAATCTGTGGCCCTTCAGATCAGTGGCGTGCAGTGAAATTTTTCATAGGGGAACTGAGGCGTTGGCTTGTGAGGGTGATAGAGGTAATGTCATGTGCGTGAGCATCATACCTCCCTCCACAAGCCAGGCAGAATCTTCTTGGGCTTTGGGAAGGGGAAGCCAGGCCTTTGACAGCATGCTGGAGCCCTCCTGCCTCCTTCCCAAAGCCGGGCAAGCTTTGGGAAGGTGGCAAGAGGGTTCTTGGACTCCGTCATAGAATCGCATCTGCCTCACTCCCTCCCTAAGCCAGTCAGAAGCATCCTGGGCTTTGGGAAGGAGGTGCCAGGCTTTAATACTTTAATACTCTAATTTACCAAGAACATTTAGAGGACTAGCCTAGTCCCCTTAGTGCACTGACCGCATGCCACTGCTTCAGATATCTATAGACCTAAAGGTAAAGGGACCCCTGACCATTAGGTCCAGTCGTGGCTGACTCTGGGGTTGCGGCGCTCATCTTGCTTTATTGGCCAAGGGAGCCAGCGTACAGCTTCCAAGTCATGTGGCCAGCATGACTAAGCCGCTTCTGGCAAACCAGAGCAGCGCACAGAAACGCCATTTCCCTTCCTGCCGGAGCGGTACCTATTTATCTACTTGCACTTTGACATGCTTTCGAACTGCTAGGTTGGCAGGAGCAGGGACCAAGCAACAGGAGCTCATCCCGTCGTGGGGATTCGAACCGCCGACCTTCTGATCAGCAAGTCCTAGGCTCTGTGGTTTAACCCACAGTGCCACCCGCATCCCATCTATAGACCTGCCATTCTTTAAATCAATGTCTATGGATGGCACATCAGTATTGTTTAGTTCTCTGAGAGCTTACCTGGGCCAGATTCAGAACAGGCTCACCTGTAATGAGCATTTTTTGTGTGCTCACTTTGGACCAGGCCTGAATTAGCTTATTCTACGCCTAGCATGCTTCTGATTGTGTCTTAAGGAGAATGATAAGGTCTGGAGACCTCCCAAAACCATTTGCAGTCCTTTCCTTCTACCCTTTCTTTTTCTTGCCTTGCAGTCATGGCAAGAAGGACTGTCACCGTTACCCTGAGGAGGTCCTAAGTGATGCCGCAACAGCAGCATGGGGACTGAAAAGGAAAGTGAAAGTGATGGTGGAAAACTCAAGTGGAGTTGACTTTATAGAATAAGCAACTGATGGGTATAGTCCTAAAGATGAGGATGCAGTCGCATAGGAGACACCTTTTGCAGGATGCTTTACATTCATATGACATTTCAGTTATTGGTCAAGAGGGGGCAACATTCTCCCTCCACTAGGAGAAAATGTGATCTGTGATCACACAGGGCTTTCTTTCTAGGAAAAAGCATGCGCTATCATGTGGCGTTTCAGAAGAGGCATTCATTTTAAAAACCTCTTTTTTATGTGTCTGTTTATAGCGATAGAGACTGATTTACACCTTTGACTTGCTGGGGACAATTTATTACACACCTATAAATAAGCCAAACCTTGTTCTTTCTGTGCCAACTCATGGTTTCCCAATCCTGCTTTTCTACCAGCCGATGGGTGTGGCAATCTCCCCTTTAGAAAGGTCCAGACAGCTCTAAGGTAATGGCTTAGAGACGAACAAAAGCTGAAGCACCAGCCATTGCCTTTCTTTTGAAGTACAATATAGCTAAATGTGCAGGGGATGTAGGATCAACTGGAGGGGAGGAAGGGAATAGAGGCAGGAAGAGAAGAATTTGTGGGGAACTGCTCTTTTTCATTATGGTTGCCATTACATATGCATGGACATAAAAAATATGGGTTGCAGGAAAAGCAATCAGTTAATGGAAATAGAGGACAAAGTGATATGTAAATAGGGCCTTGTTCAGTAAGCAGACTGGTTCATAAGCTGTGATTCCATAGGGGCTCTGCTTTTAGCAAATCAGACAAGGCACACAGCACCTTCACTTCATATCCTGATTCTGGAGAAACTTGTGGATCTACCTCCTCGGACTGTATGCAATAGGAACATTGGAATCTCCAGGCTTCCCACTGACTGACTCTTCTGCAGCTGAACACATGAAACCATTGCATCCAATAAGATTTGGGTTGGACTTAAACTTCTTTCCTTGCTTCTCTCTTCCTCCCCAGACAGCACGTCATATTTCCTGCCCCTGTCCCAATGCTTGGGTTATTGGGGGCTGAATATAGGTTTCCAATAATCCTCCCAATTTTGATAAGGAGGTCAGCACAAAAGGTAGATGGGTGGACGTCCCCTAGCACCCCAGTAATTTAAGCACTGGCCTACCATATCTTAGAACTTTCTGCCAAAGCTTGTGCTCATAAAAAAGACAGCCAACACCCAGAAAGCAAGTTCCAAAATGGAGTCCATTATAACTACCTAATGAGAAGGTATTTTGCTCTCTTGGAAAGCCAAGAGCTTTGTGATGCCTAATTGAGGAGAACTGCCCTTAATGATTAACTGCCTGTAATAATCTTCCTTAATAATCTTCTATAATTTGTAGAGACCTAATTAGTGTAATTTAACAACCTGAAATTCTGAAACCAAAATGGTAGAGATAGAGAACATAATACTATATCATAATCCTTAGCAGTTCCGAAGCCTCAGCACAAATTTGCCTCAAACGGGGGCATTCAGAAATAATGAACTTATCTGAAAAGTGGACTACATAGATATGCTATATGTAGCACTCACAATAAAAACAAAATCCTTGGTTTTTAGTTTTATATATGAACCAAAGAAAATTATGATATAATGCAATGCTTATGTTCAATGTGAAGCGAAAGAGCAATCTGACCAAAGTCACATCGGACTGAAGATGCTACTTGCAACCAAGAGGAAGTGGGCACTGACAAAAGTAAATATGGCTGCAGCTTGGGAGTTATTAGTGAAGAATGATCAGCGACATTAAAAATGAAGAAGTTCACATTCTGAACTTGGTTCATCTTCTTGAAACTGTCTGCAACAGAAGCAAGATGACCATATGCAAAACATGCCACACAAGAATGTGCAAAAACAAGTGGCTGAGCATGATTTGCTGTGCTTCATGCAACTGCGAAGAGCTGTGTCACCTTAAAAAGAACTGCATTTCAAACATCCACTTGGATTTATCAGTTTAAAATGTTTTTGCTTAAATTTCTAATTTCAATGGTTGTTATATGTTTTCTTCATTTTCATTTGACCCTACCTCCAAAGAATAATAATAATAATAAGAGTTTGGATTTGATATCCCGCCTTCCACTCCCTTTAAGGAGTCTCAAAGCGGCTAACATTCTCCTTTCCCTTCCTCCCCCACAACAAACACTCTGTGAGGTGAGTGAGGCTGAGAGACTTCAAAGAAGTGTAACTGGCCCAAGGTCACCCAGCAGCTGCATGTGGAGGAGCGGAGACGCGAACCCAGTTCCCCAGATTACGAGACTACCGCTCTTAACCACTACACCACACTGGCGCTCAAGGTGTCATACATGTTCCCTTCTCCACTTATCTTTACAAGAGTCTGGGAGGGACAGATTAAAACAAGTAATGGTGATGGCAACCGGTCAAAGGGCACTTGGCAAACTTCACCAATGAGCAGGAATTTGAACATGAGTCTTCCTGCTCCTAGTCCAGCATTCTGTCTACTAGATTGTACTGGTGATAATAGTGACTAATAACAGGTCTTTTACCCAACTTAAATAAAAAGAATCCCTATATTTTGCAACCAAAATTAACTTTATACATGCACTCATTCATGAATTATGGCATATGCCCATTCCTGTGACAGCCATCTTGGAAAATGTTCAGAATTTATTCAGTAGAATGGGCAAGTCCATGCAATGTGTTCCTACATGGGCCTGAAACACATGCAAACCTCAGCATTGTCTGTTCATCATCGTTTATATGGCGGCCTGTGACAGAGTCAGTACTGTAAGGGAGGAGTACCATGATTACTGGCCATTAGTATTAAAGTGTTCGTTTTTTTCTTTTGAACCTTTTGGCTCCATTGCTCCATTGATTTTATTTAAATGCTCAGGGGTTAACTTTATGATAGTTAATACCTATCAGTTAATGTATTTTGCCTCACTTTCTTGGCAGTAGGTGAAGAGAAGTCCTAAACCAGCCAGAATAATAGTTTTTCAACCTTACTTGTACATTACCTCTCAATGACATTTAGAAGAATTTGCATGGCAAACTGATGAAGAAAGGGCAAATAACAATGAATCATATACAGAGCAGAAACAGGCTGGAACATGTTCCATTATGCGAATGAAAGTCACCAAATTCTGGGTTTGGAAGCTGAATGCAGCTGGTGCATTGATGAGGTAATCACTACTTTTTAAATGGAGAGTGTGGTGCCATATACAGTGCTTGTGTCAAGGTAGGGTAAGATGGCTCATGTAAAGAGCCTCTGAGTGCTATGTTATGGCCCCCTCATGCAGATTCTTTCTGGTGGGGTGGGGGGCATTCATTGACCTATTTGTATTGACTGAAAAAGCTTTGATCCTAACCAAGTTTAACAGGAAGATGGAGCACACCTGACACACACGGTAATCAACTTTTGTAAATACCATGGCAAAGGTCAGAGCAAAGGCCGACTGATTTCTTTGTAATGTTTTGCCACATCTGGGAAATTAGGGGATTTGCATAGCTGTGACCTGCTTCAGATTGGAAGCGAAGAAAATGAGCTAACTGTGTTTTTGTGTGCATCTGTGCTTCTTTCCTGTATTGATGGGAATGAGTGCATTACAGCCACTTAAAAGTATCTTAGCTTCTTATGCATTTTCAGCAGCATTTTAAAAGTACCCTTTGCTAATGCACCGGCACTGAAGAAATGTGGCTGTTATGTAAGTGACAGTTCCCAGTTGTGCTTGGGCTCCATTGACGGAGCTGAACTTCTGTTGCATAGGCTGAGTACATGCCAAACATTTAAAGCACATTTTCTTATTCCCAGTTTTGCCCTTTAGGCCTTGTCCTCTTCATCTGTTGAAAATTTACAAAAGACCTAGATATTATAAAATGTATTTGCTAATGTGCATGATATGCTATTTTCCTATTTTCCTATCGAAAGCATCTGTAGCCTGATCTCCTAAAGTCTTCCTTTCACATTACATGGTGAAAAATGCAATTGTAGCTCCAAATATACTCTTCACAGAGAACTGTAACTGTCTGGAGCAACCTGTGTCATACACATTTGCAATCACAGACTTGTCACAGTCATGCTATGCTTGTAAAATATATTCAGTGTATACCTAAAAACACAGTGGCACAAAACTGACTATCTACTACGATCCTACTGCCTGGGAATTTGTAGAAACCAAAATATATTGTGTTATGTAGGTGCCTGACTCCAAGGCACTTAAAATCTAAAATAATGTGGAACATAATGAAGGGAAGGACAGGGGTGAGGAATTGTTACTGTAGAACAACCATAGGTTAGAATTCTTGTATTGTTTATATACGTTATGCCTTACTATTGGCTTACTCTTGTAGTTAAATACAATAGCTTTGTGTGTTCTCCCATATGGTTTGGAGGGTTCAAGACGCTTACAAGCTTAGCACTCATGGGAATAAGAGGTGATGGAAAATTGAATTCACAGTGGGTTGATGATACTACAGACTTTATACAAGGATGCCACAAGAAACTGAAGTTTTATCAAATTTACATAGTACTGTGCAAATATTATGTAATAGTTATGTAATTATCTAACTATTCTGTAATAAGCACCTATATGGTGCCTGCCAACCTGATAGATGCAACAACTCTCAACTACGGTAAGGTGATAGAGCCAATTATGGAAGAACAGTTACAAGTGTTTGTGGAGGAAATATATTATCTAGATCCATTTTAATCTGGGTCCAGGTCCAGGTTTTGGGATTGAATCAGCCTTGGTTGCCCTGCTGGATAACCTTTATTGGAAGAGGGACACAGGGTTGCCATATGTCCGGAATTTCCTAGACATAGCTGGAATACGGCAGTCAGAAGCAGCGTTTAGGCGGAAATCGCAGAAATGTCTGGGAAAATCTGGACGTATGGCAACCCATGTCGGAAGTCTAGATTTTACCGAATTTCCTTAAAAAATAGTTCAAAAACTTCATTTCTTAATTTTTGTTTTAGATTTTGCAAAACAACTTTGGGCAACGTTGGGCAAAACTAAAAAAAAAAAAAAAAAAAAGCTCTGGGTTCTCATTTTTTGAAATACAGTGGTACCTCTAGTTACGAACTTAATTTGTTCCGGAGGTCCATTCTTAATCTGAAACTGTTCTTAACTAGAGGTGTGCTTTCGCTAATGGGGCCTCTTGCTGCCGCTGCACTGCCGGCACACGATTTCCGTTCTCACCCTGGGGCAAAGTTCTCAACTCGAGGTAACTCTTCCAGGTTAGCGGAGTTTGTAACCTGAAGCGTTTGTAACCTGAGGCATTTGTAACTCGAGATACCACTGTATGGCAACCCTAGGATAACTTAAGGACTGCTTTACCCTTTATGTCCCAATCCAATCCCTGAGATCATATGGGGGAGCACTATTACTGGTTCCCCCATGGACTAGAAGCATGTTTCATGTCATGAAGAGTCGTGTCCTCAGATATTCAGTTTATGTTTTGAATTTTGTATGTTGCATGCTTTTATTTTGTAAGGCACTAGGGGACCCATTTCATGGAAAAATAAGGTATAGAATTTTAATATAAATAAATAAACATCCAGCGCAGTCTTTAGCATATGCGCCGCCAGAGTGCAAAGATCCACCCAGTGCCCCCAAATTTAGTTTAGCCCCCAAATTAACTTTTATTATGATGTAAGAGTTAATTTTGCGTGCACAGTGCCTTTGAGAATGACAAGCGCTGTTGTTGAGTCTGATGAGTGCCACTGTTGTGAATGACAAGCGCTGCTGCTGGCATGGCACATCTTTGTAAATGAGCGCACAAAGTCGAAAGTCCTTTAGTGAAACAGTAGGTATACATTTCGGCAATACCTAGGTATATATGTATTTTGTTTTTCTAGCTTGATCAAAATTATTGTTTCCTAACAGGTAGATAGTTAAGAGCTTCAGTGCCTGCTGCCCCCCCAAATTCGGCGCCCGGGTGCCCCACACCCCTTGCACCCCCCGGGTAAAGACGGCCCTGTAAACATCAGTTCAATTGATTTCAAAATTTATCTTGCTCTAGGCTTCAATTCTCTGGGGGTGTTTCCTGGAACTGTTTCCATCCATCCATTCACTCATAGAACACTGATTTCTACTGACATTACAGAGGGATATAGTGGGAGGGTGTTTTGAATTCTTCACTTTGCCTTCAGCCTGCAGGTGCAACAAGTGCAGTTTGTGAGTGGGAAGCATAATTTTTAAGGATAATCAGGAGAGTCCTAATATGTTGCAGGCCAGAATGGTGCCTACTTGACAGGCTCAGCAGGGGGGGAAAGTGTTTGAATACCATAAAATCCATGAAGAAATATTTGGGAATTTTTTTTTAACGTAAATGGGGAAAGTTCCTAAAATCAATATTCCACTGTTAGAATCCTGACATTTAGATCTTTTAAAACTTAGAAATTTAAACCTGAGAATCTTCACTATCTATATCATGCCAGTTTTGATTTTTGTTTTGTTTTGTTACCTTTGGGAGCCTTTATATTAAACATGACAGTTGTAAATTCATATTGTAAAAAATTAGGACAGGTTATGAACCCGCATCTTTTAGTCTGTGTTTGGTCTATTGCTAAAGAAATCATCTCAATTTGCATCTGTAAGCATTACTACCTCTCAAGAAGAAGGAATAAACTGGGATCAAGGTAGGCTTCTAGTGTTGCAGAGAAAGAAGCCTAAGGCCACATAGATAAAACACGAACCTTTGTGTTGGCAATAACTTGGCACAAGCAAGCTTACAGCCTGTAGAGAAACGTATGTATGTGTGTATATGCAGGCATGTATGCAGCAAATAGATTTTGTGCAATGAAGAACAAGTATTAGATAATGACTCTGTGGATTACTTAATATTTATAAGTGGTTATAAATAATGGATGATTCTACTTCAGTTTAAAGCCAGTAGTGTACTCTGTAATTTAAAGCTTCAATCCAAAAGTGTTTATTAAAGTTCAGGAAGCCTCACTCATTCTCTTACTCTGAAATAAAATGTAACTTATTAAAAATTAAGAAAATCTTTTAGGAGCCATTAGGGGCACTACAGTAAATAAAATCCCAGTTGCCTAGTATCAGCCATTTGCTTTTGGCAATGCGTTACTTCTGATGGCATGACAGGGTATTCCAACCTGCCCTGCAAATTAGAAGTATGGCGTGGCACAGCATGGAAGACTTTTCTTCTTTGTAAAGATGGTCCTGAGAGCATTTCTCCAGCCTCTTTTGATTAGAGACATCACTAAAGTTAATTATGACCTGTTTTGGGATAAGAAATCATCCAGCTTGTAGCTGTTGGATGTATTTTAAATTGAGCGTCATTTCTCCCCGAGGTTCTTCCCTGGCTCAGAATGTAAAATTAAATTCTGCTCATGCAAAGTCAGCATTCTGGTCTGCATTGCAATAACATTCACAAGTGTACTTTGATGTTAGCTAATTACTCTCTATGAAACTCTCATCAAAATAAGATTTTGGTGAACAGCTTCTTTGGTGCATGTGAAGACATTCTTCAGTGCTAACTCTCACCAAATATTTTACTGATTTTTTTTAAAAAAATAGTTTTTATTAAAGTTTTAAAACAAACAAATAAAAAAGGAAAGTATTAAACTTTAATAGTGTCTCCTTTTTTGATTCATAGTCTTTTTCACAGTTTGTTTGAATTTGGTATGAAATACATCTTGCGGCTGCCGAAAAAGTGGGGAAAGGGAGAGAGATTGTGGGTAATGTTCTTTCTTTTTTGTGTGTAGGGTTTTGTGTCAGCATCACATTTCCAAGTGCTTTATATATATATAAATTTATTTTTATTGGCATTGTGAGAGATTAGAGGGTCCAGAATTTGGTTGTGTTGTGTTCAGTTGGATGCGGTGTAGTGAACTATGCTGCCACCAGACCATCTAATGAAGCAACCTTTGGTTTGGTGAATGTATTGTTGTGAGTTTGGGGAAGGGGTAGGCTATATGCTTGAGTCTCTTCTAATTTCTGGATCCAACAAGGATCCAATTGCTAGAACAGGGAGACATGTTTCTTGGTAATGGCTCCCTGAGTATGGGGCATTAAGAGTCCCCTCCCTCAACTATCAGTTAGAAAGACAAAAGCTAGAGTTGAGGTGTATAAGCTAGAAACAGGAAGTAGGCTGGGCAGCTAAGTGACAGAGCCATGTCTGATTTCTGCTGGAATCCAAGGCTATGGCTATGGGAGAAGCAAGACCCTCTTGGGGTGTTAATGCTGTGAACCCCTTCATCATAGGCTCAGGTTGTAGATATATATGTAAATAAACCATATATCATAAAAACACCACAGTCTCTGCTGTCCTTGTTCTGAGGAAGCCAAACCCTAGGTAAGCGCTGGAACCCCTGGAATATTGCACCGCTTGGAAATTGGAGTGTCGTGCAACAGTATTTTCTCTATTTGCATCATCCTCTTAATTCATGGTTGTCAGGGTTGAGGAGTCAGTGACTCTCCAGATGTTGCTGGACTTCAACTCCCATCAGCCCCAGCCAGCATGATGAAAGTTGTAGTCCAACTTCTAGGCAATCAGTTTCCACATCCCTCATTGTTTCAAATGTTTTATTTGGTTGCTGTCCTCTATTTCAAATCTAAAATCCTGTTTTCTTCCTGGGGTTTTGGCATGGTGAATTCCAATGGGACTCTCAACCATGGCTTGTGCTAGGAATTATAATTCCCAAGAGACAGTGTGAGAAAGTGCAGCATCCAACACAAGCACCAACCTAACAGGCCTAGAGAGGACTTGCAGAAAGACCATAAATAATGAATATGTTTGGACCCTGATTGATGTTTATGAATCCCCTGAATTTGGTTGCTTTATTTTATTTTACATGGTTTTATACTGTTTTCATGGGTATTGTTTTTATATTGTACCTAGTGTACACTTAGAAACTTTAAAAATATCCAGCAGTGTGGAAATGCTTTGACTGATTAAGCAAGTTAAAGGTAAAGGTAAAGGTACCCCTGACCATTAGGTCCAGTCGTGGCTGACTCTGGGGTTGCGGCGCTCATCTTGCTTTATTGGCTGAGGGAGCCGGCGTACAGCTTCCGGGTCATGTGGCCAGCATGACCAAGCCGCTTCTGGCAAACCAGAGCAGCGCACAGAAATGCTGTTTACCTTCCCGCCGGGAAGCACCTTATCTACTTGCACTTTGACGTGCTTTTGAACTGCTAGGTTGGCAGGAGCAGGGACCAAGCAACGGGAGCTCACCCCGTCGCGGGGATTCGAACCGCTGACCTTCTGATCAGCAAGTCCTAGGCTCTGTGGTTTAACCCACAGCGCCACCTGCATCCCACGATTAAGCAAGTTATGACCTTTTAAATGTGTTTTGCGAGGGGAATGTTTTTTGCTATCATGTTATGGGTTTTTCTTTTGGGGTTTTATGTTGTAAACTGTCCTGTGATCTTCAGATGAAGGGTGCTTTATTTATTTATTTAATTTCAGGTCGAATCAGGAGACTTTGTTCATCATTTTGATAGGGTTGCCATATGTTCTGGAATTCCCCGATATGTCCTCTTTTGGAGGTCCTACATGCCTATCCGGGGGTGGGGGTGGGGTTTTACATTTTTAAGCAAATTTTGGGGTTTTTTTGGGGGGGGGGTCTGGCTCGGTGGCAGCGGAAGGGCTATCAGGCAATTGTCCAAAAAGAAAGCTCAACAGCATTTTGTGTCCGGATTTTTACCTCTTGAAATATGGCAACCACCCATTCTGCTTCTGTTGTTGATGATAACTGTAGATTTCTCCCTAAAAGGCAGAATATAAAATACATAAATAAATGCAGCACATATATACATAATGACAAGGCACACTAACCTACTGGACCTGGACCCTGGGGGAAAAATAGGTTCTAAGGGGTTTCCCCTACATATTTGATTCAGGATTTCATGTGTTTTCCTCTTTTTCCATAAAAAGTCATCAGGGATATTCACTTCATTGACATGTATGGAGAACCAGAGAGGAGCTCCGTTTATGGGAAGGGACAGAACTGCAGATACCAGACATATTTTGTGGCTGTGTTGTGTGCCCACCTTCTCATGTTGAGAAGTCACAGTCTATAATTTGATATTGCCTTTCTTTTTGTTTTGAATGTTAAAAAATGGTTTTTAAAAAATGACTACGTTTTGTATTTCCTATTCGATGCACTGATTCACCTTGCAGATTTCCAGACTACACTGGAATTGATTTGTTAGTTGTGTGTAGATGGGATTATTATACATTTTTAAATTGTAACACTGAACTCTCTAAATCCTCCTCTGATATGCCTAGGGTTCAACTGATCTGAGGTGGATAATCTGGGATAGCTCTCTCCCTTTGATTATTCTGAAGTGCAGATCAGAAATATACAAAGTAATGTGTCAATGAGAGCTTTCTGATATGAGCAGAACTATATAGTGAAATATCTCCATCTGGCTTTTAAGTTATAAAGCTACTGATAAGACCGTTTGGCAAATGCTTGATGAAGAGCTCTGAATTTTACTCTGCACCAGTTTATTTGAATAGTAAGGACAAAGGAATATTTATCTTGTCAAGTACCATAAATAAACCCATTAAAGTCATATATCTCTGTGGAATAACAAAGCGGGATGGTACAGTAAATATATTAGTTCTGCTCCATTTTGTATTTGTGGTATTTCCCTTAACAGACTACAGAATTCTTGTTTCTATCAGAAATATCCACTGAATTGAAAAGTGCTGTTGTTGGAGATGTCTTGCTCATTATATTATTATTATTATATATATATATATATATATATATATATATATATATATATATAATTACATACAATATATTATATTGTAATATATATGTGTGTGTTTTCTTAGTGTTTGGAAGGCTGGGGTTTTTTGTAATACTTTTTTGTAATTAAAATATCAGTGCTGTACAAAAGCAAATATGGATACAAACACAATGGCGCAGTATTTATGCACAGTGAATTAGGAAAGTGCTGCAAAGAAAGTCAGACACTGTCCAACTAGCCCACTGTTCTTCATTCTGACTGGCAGCAGGCAGAGGTACAGTGGGACCTTGGGTTAAGAACTTAATTCGTTCCAGAGGTCCGTTCTTAACCTGAAACTGTTCTTAACCTGAAGTACCACTTTAGCTAATGGGGCCTCCCGCTGCTGCCGCCCCACGATTTCTGTTCTCATCCTGAAGCAAAGTTCTTAACCTGAGGTACTATTTCTGGGTTAGCGGAGTCTGTAACCTGAAGCGTCTGTAACCTGAAGCATCTGTAACCTGAGGTACCACTGTATTTCCTGTCACCTGCCACTGCTCTCCTTAGTTGAAGATGCCAAAAATTCAACCTTGGACCTTCAAGCTTGAATAGTTTTTTCTCATTCCCTTTATGACCAGATGTCCCTATAGTCCAGGTATGGAAAGCCTGTGGCTCTCCAGATGGTGTTGGGCTACAAATGACATCATTCCTGAACAATATAATGGAATGGGCTTGGAGTCCATAAATCTGTGGAGGACCAGAGATTCCCCATCTCTGTCTATAGTTCTTGGGTTATAACTTCTCCTAGCGCACAAATAGCTGTGCATCACCCATTTATCGAACCACCCTGAGATCTACAGGTATAGGGCAGCATACAAATTTAATAATAATAAAGAAAGAATAAGTACAGCTCTGCCTTCAGGTATGCCCTCCCTCACATTCCTAGAACTAAGACTTGCTGCAGGCATCTACTTTAGGAGCATAGCCAGAGAGCTGTGTAGAGCACACAGAGGGGTGGACGTGTCCTTTTCTGTTCCAGTTTCTTTTTTCCCCCAGTTGTAAGTTTAGTTCTCTACATTTCCATGTCAGTTTGCAATGTTTAAAAGAGTCCTCGTTAAATTCAGCAGGATTTTAGTGTGAATTTCTCCTAATAGGCACATCCTTGTATGCAATTTTGCCTAATATACACATTTCCCCTTATATAATACATATCTGTATGCTTCTTTCATTCATATATGCATTTTAATGCACACTTTACCCTAGTGTATGTGTTTTTGTACACATTACTTGGCTGGAGAACTGCATTGCAAAATTCAGAGAACAGCAGATTTTGAAGGATGGCTGTGTTTCGGGTCTGCATATTGTTTTGGAAAGCGATAGTTAGGTAGATTTGCCTACAAATGTCCTGGCCATACTTAAACTTGCACCAAATTGTACAGATCCATCACTTGAAGGCCTTAAGCTGAAGAAGTCAGAATGCAAACATTTGTTGGCTGGAAGCGATCCATCCTCACTTTTGGTTTCTTGGAAACATTGATTGGTGTAAGTGTAGGTCGATAGAGGCTTTTGTGTTTGCATTCAAACATTAATCAATCACATTTTATTAAAAATTTAAAATCATAAGTGAGACACGAAAGCTTGGAAAACATTCAGGGTCTGCTGTACAAGGGAATGAATAACACATTTAATACCAAAACCACACTTATTAGGAAAACAGAATGCAATATTATGGCTGTTTTACTATCACAGTTTTAAATACCACTAATATTTAGTTATGATAATAAGGTAGTGAAAAGGCTTACTGCCAGGGAAGGGTGCCAGGTCCAGACTGTGTGTGTGACTTTCCATACCACATTGTTGCTATTGAGCAAAAGGTCAGTAAGCAAACATTGCATATATTGTATTTGGTTCAAAATGTGGACTACATTTATCAAATGTCATGTTGCTGTAACACACAAACACAGTGAATACTTTCCATTCTGTCTTTCATTGGCCGACAAAGGAAATTAGTATAGATTGACTACATATCCCCAAGGGGGGGGGTGTTGTTTGAATTGTTTCTTTCTTGTGTGGTGTAACAATCAAAGTAGTAACTAGAATAGACAGTGTAGAGCCTGCAACTGATTTTCCATGAACACCCCGTTCGTGCACCTCAGTTTCTCTATGTGTGATATGCAAATATGACAACTGTTTTATGGAGTGCCAAGCATTTTACAGTGCAGAGGTAAAGCCTTTCCCTTGTTGAAGCTGTTATCGAGGGGTTTTAATGGAGATGCAGAACTTCCAGGCTGATCAATGACAGTGACAGCTAAAGTAAAAATGGATGAATCAAAGTGACATTACAAGGAACAGAAAACCAAGGAGGCAGGTAGCAATAGATTAGATCTATAGGCATGGAAAGATGGGCATCTAGGAGAGGCAGATAAGAAGACAGAACATAAATTCAAAGGCTCAGTGAGGGATTAGTAAATTGAAGGGCTGCTGGGGTACATACAATAACCCTTTTATTAGGATTTCCATTGACACATGGAATAATGGATGACTGAACCAAACAGTGGGATGAAAACACCAGAGAGGGAAAAACACTTGTGCTATTCTCTGTCATAATCCTAAAGACTCCCTTAGAAGCCCAGTCTGAACTCTTACAAGTGATGGATTTAGTGGGACACTTTTTACATCTGTGCCATAGGCAACTAATACAGGGGAAAATCCATTGCTTTGAATCCTAAATGTGCTTTAGATCCAGTAAAGGATCCTGCTGTTGGAAGAAGGGTTGGGGTTTTTTTTGCCAATTGCCCTTCTTCCCCATGTTTCTAAAGGCTTCCCCCACCAATTCTCTGGGGACACATTTTCAGGGGCTGCAGGGAGGGAGGAGAATTGCCATAAGTTGGTTCCATTCCTTCAGCTAGTGGAAGCAATTTCAGGATCTCTAAAAGTCTCACAAGTTTTTCTAAGTGTTACGGGCCTATGATATAGGAACGGCTGAATCACACAAAGTTTCTGCATCGAAAGACAAATCTCATTTCAACATTTAGGTTGGTTTACATCAGGAATGGGGAATCTTTTTCAGCCAAAGGGCCATGTTTCTTCATAGACAACCTTTCAGGGACCAAGTGTCAGCAGTGGTTGGAGCTAGTGGCAAAAGTTGGTGGAGCAATGGATGTGATTGGAAAAGCCCAACTCACATTTCCCAAAACAAGGTAACTAACGGATGTTTATGTTGTGAATAGGTGTCAAAAGATGATCTGTACTGATTTCAGCATGTACTGTTGACAGCAACATACATTGACTCACCTTCTGGAAGGCTGGTTGAAAATCAAAACAGGCTGATGGAAAAAGAGAAATCATGGCTGTCATGGGCTCAGAGCGTTGTGTGAATAGGTTCACATTTATGCACTAAGTAAGTATTGTGCATTACTCACCATGTTATGCATTTCACGCATTTGATTCCTGTGCGAAAAGAAACAAGTTAAAGTAGCGGATATAATTATGGTTATATGTTCTGATGTGAAATGGTAATGGCAAGGGTAGAGTAGATGTGAGTCATTCTTTAGCAGCAGAATAAAGGGAAATGCAGATGACAGCTAATCTCACACATACATATTTACCACAAAACACTGTTGTTGTTTTTTAATAGAGAGAGGGAGAGGAATGTAACTACTATAACTCATGTCCAAAATAATCCCTTTCAGGGGGGAAAAATTGCATGCTGCAATACAGACGTAGCCTAAGTGGGATGGTAAGTGCTTGCCAAGAGAACTGAATAACCTTTGCTGTGGCTGCAGAAAAAGGGCAGACCTCAAAGACCAGAAGGGTTGGCCAGGGATTGCACCACACACAGAGAGAGCCTACATATAAGCACAGTAGACCAAGAATTATTATGTTTTGTTGGATCATGTGCTTGCTAGATTTCAGAAAAACAGAGCCACACCCCATTCAGCCCATCGAGAGTATACCTGGCACCAACTGCTGAACATTTGTATGTCTGCATCGGCCCAAAGAATACAGTATAAGACAAGCCTGCTGGATCAGGCAAATGGCCTATCTAGTCCAGTCCTGCAAACTGGACATGAACGCAATAGCACTCAGCCAACCAGCAATTCCCAGCAACTGTCGGGCCCTGAAGACTGGGTCAGCAGCAGAGCAAGCCGATCAGGTGCCTGGAGCGGTGCGCGCCCTGCGCCCAGGGGTGGAACAAGCCGCCCGCGGGGTGGGGTGAGCTAGGGTAGGATGCTCTGTGAGGCCTTCAAGGAGTCTGCCTGCCTCCTCCCACTCAGCTGCCCTACAACTGAGGGGGAGGCGGCAGGCGGATTGTTTGGGGCAGTGCGGAGCCTGTGTGTGATGGCCTGGGATTCAGACTCGGATGCTGAACCTGAGGGATCCCAGCCTGCACAGGATTCCCCGCCTCCAGAACCAGCTGAGCCGGGGCTGGGGCATGAGCCTGAAGGGTCCTCATCTGTGCTGGATCCTCAGGTGCAGGCATTTGCTGAGTCTGCTCTGGCTCCTGAGGTGATGGAGGACCCATTGTCTGCAGGTGCTCCACTCTCAGCCCCGTCAGAGGAAGCTGAGCTTGCCTCTGGGTCCGGTAACCCTCCAGCCTCTCCTGAGCTGCAGAGGCTCAGGGCAGAGAGGCAGAGGGAACTAAGTTACTGCAGGAGGAGTGCTCGCCTCCTGTCTAGGAGAGGCGAGAGGATCGGGGCCACCCTAAGCCTCGGGGCAGATAAAAGCTGGCCAGCCCCAGTCCCAAGTTGCGGGAGCAACATTGTTGGTTGCTAGTTTCTGCTTGAGCTCCTGACCCGCCCTGGCTCCCTGCTTGCATGTCTGTTCCTGACTTCACCCGACTCAGTGCCCTGCACTCAGCTTCACCTACTACGGACTGCCTCCATGTTGCGCCTTTGACCACGGACCGGGCTTGGACCTCGCCTCTCGGGTAACCCATGGGACCAGCACACTGCGGTTGCCCAAGCCACCACGTCACTCCCTGGAGGGACATGTGACTTGGGCATGCTGCAGGCCCCATGGTGAGTGCCACCCAGCATTTTGTCACCCCCCTCAGTGGTGACACCCGGGGCTACCTGCCCCCACCGCACCCCCTTTCCTCCGCCCCTGGACTGGGTTTGTGTTGAGGTGGTTTTGGTTCTCAGTCTTGTTTTCACCAGTGTGTAGCTCTTGGCTTGAGCCACGAATAGAGAGATCTATTAACCCCTTCCTTTGTAGCAGTGTTTCCCAACCAGCAGCAGCATCATAATCACAAGCATCATGTGTAATACTCCTTCCGTTCTACACAGAACAAACTCTTACCGAACAAAGGACCTTGTGTCAAAATCCAGAGATGGATTGGCCTTTGACAACAATGTGAAAGAGGAGAGACTGAAACAGATACTCCCCCTAATTTATTGTCTCGCACAGAATTGAGCATGAGCGAGAGATCCCTTTAAATTATTACACATGATAAACTGTTTTCCATTAAAAGGCAATGAAAGAAAACTGTACCTAACGTGGGGCGTAGGGGCAACGACACAGATAGCATTGCACAACATATACCAATCTGCTACTGAATCAGCAAGAGGCAATAATACTAAATGGGCTCAGGGGACTGAATTCAAAACATGCTTTATTTAGTCTTGCTCTAATGGGAATTAAGCCCCCAAATCAATGTGAACCCCTGTGCATAAAAATACTTATATTAATGAAATTAACATACAAAAATGCATTATATAAAGGAAAATTGCTTTGGAAAAAAATGTATATTAAGGAAAATCGCAGACAAACATGTATGTATTAGGGGAAATTTGCATTAAAATGTTGGTGAATTTTCATGAGGGCTAACAAAAATAATTCCCATACTGATGTGGAAATGTGAAGAACTGGACTGAAGTCAGGAAAAATGAGAAACTGAGAAAAACCAAAACTGACAGATTTGCCTGTCCCTACAACAAGTGCAACTTACTCTGCCATTGCCATTGGTTTTATCAATATCCTGTTGATTTGCCACTCTTCTTTTAGTACCAGACATTATAGTTTTTTCATCTTGATTTTCAGGCTTCTAGAATCAACATACAAGCATATATGCATTATAAGTTTATTGTATTATATTATATCATTGTTTCGGCGACTCCCTCCCCATTTTTTCTTAATGCTCATTATCATTCGCTCAGCAAATCTGACAGCAGAGAATAGCGGGACCTTCTTGGCTTTGCCACTCTGGTTATGGTATTCCCTCCTGTCAGAGATACACTTGTCCCCGTTGTTGATGCCTTTCTGACATCTGTTAAAGACATATCTGTTTTATATGGTTTTTGGGGACTCAGGACATGTTTGGCCAGTTTCTGTCTGTGTCAGCTTCTGTATTGCTGCTGTTTTGTAACTGAATTGTGTGTTAGATCGTTTTATGATTTCAATATTGATTTTATGTGCTATTTTGTTGCATTCCTTGTATACCATCCTGAGAATTTTGGTTGAAGGGCAGCTCATCAAGACCCTCTTGGCTCCCCCCACCCCAAAATTAATAGCTGCTCTGCAGTCTTTGTGTTTGGACAGGGACAGCTTTTGATTTCTAGAATAATTTTAAATATGAGCATAGCCATATTTATGAATTTATGATGATGTGAGCACAGACTAGGGTAGAGAAGCATGTTTGTTTACTTTAGGGGTAACTTGGATTTCTATAAAATCCCAAGGCTATATGGCTGTCAGAGGTGATACCAAAAGGAATGGCAGGTCACTAAGGAACTGCCAGAAATTTACAGTCAAACCCCACATTCCAAATTAAGAAGCATTGTTAAGATTAGAGATAAGGGACAAAGGAGAAATCAGAAAGCAAAAAAGCAAGAAAGCAAGAAAGCAAGCGTTTATTTAGAGAATATCTCTAGATTAGATACTCTTGAAGAAGTCTCATCCATGGTGTTCAGTAAATGAAGACTGGATGACAAACTTAACATGCCCCGATGTTTATCCCTGAGGGATCAACGGAGGGAGTGGACAGAGGGAACAAAATTCACTAATTAGATGTAACCAGAGGAAGCTTCATGTTCCTTTCTATCTAACAACACCTGTGGAGATGGGCTACTGACACTTTTCCAACCCAGGGTGATGTGAACTGAGAGAGAGTTCCTTACTGCAAACCATACAGGCAGCGGCAGTTTTAGGCGCATCTGATACGTGAGCATCGTGCCAAACTTGGTAGTGACCCGAAAACATCACTAAAACATCACAAAAAGGGACAAGGGGGGGGGTGGAACAGACTTTTTCAATGGCGTTGCAGATGTTTTCAATGGCATTTCAAATATATGTGATTTCACTAAAACACATGGTGCCTTGGAATGTGTAAATTGGGAGTTGCCTGTATTGCATTTATGTTGGAGGGGCAGAGGGAGAAATGCTGTATTAGATTATGATGCTTGAATACTTTGCATTGTCAACTTCCTGTTCTGTAGATTGTGCCTTGCACAGCCTATAGCAGTGTGGGGGTATTTATAAGTTCCTTAATGTGCACTTATGTTCCCCAAAATTCCTTGGAAGAACTCCATCTCATATCTAATCAAACTGGGCCACTGACAAGACACCCTGCGATGCTTTAGGGAAACCTTGGAGTTGGAATGGATGCAGTGTGAGGGCACTGCTGAAGGGAACCAGGCAGGACAGCTTTAAAGCTTAAATGGATTACATTTCTATATAACCCAGTTATGGGTCTGTGGATTCAAGAGAGTCCCCCCCCCCCCGGCTGCCTGCCTGTCATATAGTTCCCCTGACAGGCAGGGTTTATTAGCTTTTCTAACCCAGCTCTCTCAGCATCTTTCTTTTCCCCCTGATCACATCCCTCAGCTGCCTGTCTCAACTCTTCCGGTATCTCTGTGTTCCCTAGAGCCCGTCATCATTTAGCTGCACCAGCTGCCTGCACTGGCCTCCCCGCAACAAAGCCAAACCCTTTCCTCTTCCCCAGTGCTTCCTACAACAACCACTGGACATTTTGCTTCGTTTCATCTCTGCTTGCAGCAAATCTCCTATAGTCACTAGTAAATGTTTCACATGGGTAAGCCCCCCAACTCAGAACTGCTGTGGTCCACATCAGAACGCTTCATGTTTGGAAGATTATCCCAGTTATGTGCTTCTGATGGTGATAGTGGCTTAGGGAGTTCTGAAAACCCCTTGAACATTAAGTAGGTGGATTTCCCAGTTCCTGAACTCTCAGTCAGTTCTGTTAAACTAACGGAAGCAGTATATGCTAAGGCTTTCTACTATGTAAAAGGTAAAGGGTAAAGGGACCCCTGACCATTAGGTCCAGTTGTGGCCGACTCTGGGGTTGCGGCGCTCATCTCGCTTTATTGGCTGAGGGAGCCGGCGTACAGCTTTCCGGCTCATGTGGCCAGCATGACTAAGCCGCTTCTGGCGAACCAGAGCAGCACATGGAAACGCCATTTACCTTCCCGCCGGAGTGGTACCTATTTATCTAATTGCACTTTGATGTGCTTTCGAACTGCTAGGTTGGCAGGAGTTCTACTGTGTATGTGGTCATAAAATGGCTGATGTGCTAGAGATGAGTGAATCTGTTAATTTAATTTTTCCATTCTTAAATTCAGTTCTCCACATTTCCACAACATGTAATCATAGAACTGCAGAGTTGGAAAGGACACCGAGGGTCATCTAGTCTAAACTCTTGCAATGCAGGAATCTCAACTAAAGCATCCATGGCAGATGGCCACCCAACCTCTGTTTAAAAATCTCCAGTGAAGGAGAGTCCACCATCTCCCAAGGGAGTCCATCCCACTGTCGAACTGCTCTTACTGTCAGAAAGTTCTTCCAGATGCAAAGTTGGACTCTCCTTTATTGTAACTTGAAGCCATTGGTTCAGGTCCTATCCTCTGGAGCAGAAGAAAACAAGTTTTGTGATTATTATTTTTAAATCTTCATTAAAATTCACCAGCATTTTAATGTGAATTTCTCATAATATAAACATTTTCATAAAGCAATTTCCCATAAGAGAATGTATTTCTGTATGTTATTTTCACTGATATGTGCATTTTGTACACACTTTATCCTAGTATATGCCATTTTGTATTGCTTTGAAAAAATTGGAGAAATGTGAAATTTGAAGGATGGTTGTGTTTCATTTTGTGTATTATTTCAGAAAGTGCAAATTACCTAGGCTCAGCTCTGAAAACCAGCTGATTTGAATTTCTCTCCCATCCCAGTTTCTTGTAGCCTTTTCTTCTTGGGGAACTATTGTAACATAAGAGGAGTAAGTTCATATTCCAGTCCACAAATTTGAAGAACAGCTGTCTCCTTTCTTTCTAAGATGATACTGTACTTATGCCTGCTCTATTGTGCCTTTCAAGACCCAAGGCATGCCAGATTCCTATAGTTTTAGCAAGCGGACATTGCCACTTTTCTGGAGGAGGATGCCATATACCCAGTAGCAGCCAGTGGGATGGGTGGGGCTGTGTTCCTTTCCTGGTTTCCCAATGATGTCCATCGCTGCTAGTTACTGAGAGGGAGGAGCAAGCCAGGGTGTGCTGCTCGGCAGGGTGCAAGCACAGCATTGGGAGCATTGCACTGGCTTGGCCACTGTGTGTGCACTGTGCTGAGCTCCCCACGGACTTGCCCCTCTCCCTCTCCCATTAAAGTTCAGACAGACTATGGACAGTATCCAGCTAGCGCATCAGTGCAAGAATTTATGCTTGCATAGTGGGATTTTCCAATTGTGCATACTCTGTGCCCTCTCCAGATTTGCTCTGGAGGGTTGGCGGAGCCCAAAACAGATATAGTGGGTGCACTGGGAGAGGAAAGTGGGAAAAGTCCCATGGTGCAAGCAAAAATCCTTCTATTGATGGGATGATTAATTAGCGCAGCATTGGATACAATCCTTAGAACCCCTCAGATCCATTGCCAGCCCGGAACTTCCCCTGGTGATACCCCAGTGGTCCATTTTGGGGTCTTTTGCTGGCAGTATTATTGCCTCTGCCCTGCTTTCTGTGGCCTTTAGTTGGGCCTCTGTGGTGGTGGAGCTTGCCACCAGTAGAGGCCATTGGAGAGGGATGTCTCTAACTCCCTGCAGCATGGATCAGGGTTTAGGACTGCAGCCTAGTTTTCCATAATGTTTATGAAAGGCTGGCAAATTCTAGTAATCTCCCTGACTTTTTGGAAATAAAAAATGTAGATGTTACTCCTGTTTCAGTTTTGCTAAATGTGGATAACAGAGAAAAGCACCCCAATGGCCTTTCTGCACTTTACCATTTATAGTGGTGTATAGTCGATGTTTGATCTGACATTTTTCAGAGTGAATTTGTAGCTGATTGTCTGCTCCTTTGGTCACACATCACTGTTGTTAGAGAGGAAGTGCATGGCTTTCCTTTCCACCCTAATGGTGAGTTGTGCTCGAATTGAAAAAAAGTTCTGTCCCCTTATGTACTTGTGTTCCTCTAGCTAGTAAATGCCAGAATTTTGATCGCACACATGCAGATAGCCCTTTTGCAGGGTTAAAAAAGAATCCTAGAGTTGGAAAGCACTCAGAGCGTCATATAGTCCACCCTCTTGCAAACAAGACTCACAACTGTGTCAAGTATTCTGGAATTCTAGGCCTGTATGGAAGATTAGAATGGGAACTACATGTCTGTCTGAGCTATGACAAACATAGTTATTGTGATGGAATTTTGTCTGCAGCTAATGACTTCTGTCATGGGCAGTACTTTGACCCATGCCGTCATCTCTGTCTCCCATATCCCTCATCTGAAGTGAGCTCACAAGCTGACAGTTCACACTGGCCAAAAGGAAATGGTGCACAACAGATATCTCCTAAACCACATCCACCAACCCCCTTCACACAGAAAGTGTGCAGCACTTGTACACATGCCACACAGATGAACATAGTGAGGATCTTTCACAAAAGTCAGTTTTTTGTATTGGAGAAAATCCTTTTCTTTCTAGTATATTATTCAGGTATATTATCTGAATCATGATGACGTCATGTGGTCACATGCCAAAAAATTCCATAAAAATCCATAAAACCCAGCAACTAGACCACAATGAATGCGAAGTGAAGAACAGAAACTTTCCAAAAATGGAAAGATAAGAAAGTGCCAAGTGTTCATCAGTGGATATTAAGAAATGAAGTTATAGCAATTAATGGGGAATTTCATTCCACTCCAATTCAAACTTTCCATGGAAATGGCATACAGTAGGTTCCAGACTATTGAACTGTCTTGTTGCTCTTTGTCCACTAAACAGAAGGAAAAGCACTCCTATTGAATTTGACAGGGCATACTACTAGGTTAGGACTGCAGCCTAAATCCTATATAACTGCTGTCCATTTTTAGTTCTTGTGCTGAAGATTTATTCATTTCTAATATTTATAGACCACTTTCCACCATAGATGGTCACAAAGCTGTTTACAGAACAAGCAATAAAAACAGTTCATTAGTCAAATAAGACGTTAAAACAAACCAAAACCACAGGTGAAAACCTAAGTTCCATAACTAGGTTTAATGTGTTGGAATCCATGTTTTACGTGCAGCTTTGCAAGCAGCAATTAGTGTCTCCACAGCCTGGGAAGACAGAGCATGAAAGGAATCTGCCTAGAGATAAGGAGACCCAGCAACAGCTCAGTGATTGGCTGAGGTCCCTCATATAGGCAGCAGGACCTATGACACAGGTGGTTGGTGTGGTTAGTGTTGGAGTTGTTGAGGAGTTGCTGAGAGTGAAGAAGTCCTGTTGTAAATAGTAACTTGTAGATAAGACTTGTATGTTTACTGCTGTATACAGTGGATGCTCGGGTTGCGAACATGATCCGTGCGGGATGCACATTTGCAACCTGCGCCTACGCACTCGTGGGTTGCGATTTGGCACTTCTGCGCATGCACAAAGCGCAATTTAGTGCTTCTGCGCATGCGCGACTGCCGAAACCCGGAAGTAACTTGTTCTGGTACTTCTGGGTTTCGGCAGTCCAAAACCCAAAAAAATTCAACCTGAAGCAGCTATAACCCGAGGTATGACTGTATAATAAACTACAAGAATCAAGTTACTAGTTGACAGTCTTTGTTCCTGATCGTTGTCCTGACTGGGCAATCTCAAGAGTTGCCTAAGAAACACTGCAGTACTCTGCTATACTCTGCTAAGCTGTGCAACAGGCAAAAGCACTTCAAAAGTCCAAATGGCTTTCAAAGTTTTAACATAATGTAATTTACCTAAAATGCTGGCTCGAATAGAAAGGTCTTTGTCAAGCAGGAGGGAGGGGGCCTGACTGATCTTAGCTGGAAGGGAGTGCCACAGTCACACCCACAATACTGAATGCACAGCTCCTGGTGGATACCAACCATGCATTGGAGCCATGGGATACTACTGTGTTATGTTCCCATTAGGCTATGCTAGCAGAATATTGTAGCCATGTAACTCTGGTGCTACATCAGTGCAATCCCACTGCCATCATGCTATTGCTAGTTCATGGATTTTGTTGTGATCATAAGGCTTTCCAGCAAGTCTAACTGGACCATATAACTGTATTGTGAGATATATAGATGAATAGCTTACTGTTCTTTGAATTAGAACAGATTTTCCCTTTCCAGAGTGAAAAACATCTAAGATATGTTGCTAGATTAAAAACCAGGGAAGCTGGTGGCAAGTGCTTGTTATTTTTAACTGAGAGCTGTACTCAACATTACACAAAGAGACTGTGCAGGTCAAGGCAAATGACCCTTACATGTCCCTGCAGTGAGAACCAAATCAACCAAACTCGCATTATGTGAGAATCAGCTGCAGTATCTGTGTATCAGTGTGTGTGTATACCATATTTTCAGCATAAGAAAAATTCTGAACTCTTCCCATGAAATTTCAGTTCTGCCCTGATGGAATGAGGGCAGACATTAACAGATCAAAATCATGGCTTTGGAACATCTGAAATAGAGGTGCAGTTCCACATTGGGATGTGAGATTACTGTGCTAAAGTTTCCCCAAATATTTCTAGATGCATAAAAAGTCTACAGATGCAGTTCAGGTGATTGAGAGAACATAGCTGCTCACTAGCTGTGATATTATTTCTCCCTAGTCTCAGCTGGTGTTGCTGCCAAGATGCTATTGTGAGACACTAAACTTTCCCAGATAACAGGTGTGCCTTCCCCCCTCCAGCTTTAAAAAATAACAACAGGCATTTTTAAAACCAGATTGCTCATAATGGGGGAAAAATAATGTCTGGAAGGAGTACTCTATTGTGTAAAGAAGGTCTACACACAAACGCTTATTTCTGACAGTTTTCATTCTGATACTTTTTTGAACATGAAGCGGCTGTAGCTCAGTGACAGAGCCCATGCTTTTCATGCAGCAAGACCCAGATTCAGCCCTTGGCATCTCCAGTTGAAAGGATCCTTCCTTCCTTAATGTTAATAACTTATATACCACTTAATATAATGAAATTTCTAAGCGCTTCACACAATTTACAATCATCACGTCACCAGCAAAACGTCAGTATGCAGTATCAAAAAGAACACTAAGAATCCAGTGTATAATATTCCCCATATTCTGCATGTGGGCAAATCAGTTGAGATACAAACATGAATCATGCTTGAAACATACAGCCTGCACTGCAGGAGCAGCCGGTGTGAAGAGGTGGCACTGAAGAGTTTGAAGAAGAGTTTGGATTTGATATCCCGCTTTATCACTACCTGAAGGAGTCTCAAAGTGGCTAACATTCTCCTTTCCCTTCCTCCCCCACAACAAACACTCTGTGAGGTGAGTGAGGCTGAGAGACTTCAGAGAAGTGTGACTGGCCCAAGGTCACCCAGCAGCTGCATGTGGAGGAGCAGAGACGCGAATCCGGTTCATCAGATTCCACCGCTCTACACCACGCTGCAGCTCTGGTCTCTTAGCACCAGCACTGCTGCCACTAAACTAGGTCAGGGCACTGCAAGTGTGCTGGCAGAGACACCAGATGGGCTCCAGTGGTGTGCCATTCTGCTGTGACCTCACTACCACTCTGTCCCATGCCACACCATCCCAGTAATGTGTAGCGGTGCTGGTGCTGGGAAGCCAGGTCACTCCTGCTTACCAGTGAACTGACCGTTTCTTTGCTGGGCAGGCAAGCAAGTGTGAAGGGAAACAGAGCCCTCCTTCCTGTCACTCAACCTTTTGACTACTAGTCTCCTGGAAGACAAGGGACATGGGTGGCGCTGTGGGTTAAACCACAGAGCCTAGGACTTGTCGATCAGAAGGTCGGCGGTTCGAATCCCCGCGACGGGGTGAGCTCCTGTTGCTCGGTCCCTGCTCCTGCCAGCCTAGCAGTTCGAAAGCACATCAAAGTGCAAGTAGATAAAAAGGTACCGCTCCGGTGGGAAGGTAAATGGCGTTTCCGTGTGCTGCTCTGGTTCGCCAGAAGTGGCTTAGTCATGCTGTACGCCGGCTCCCTCGGCCAATAAAGCGAGATGAGCACCGCAACCCCAGAGTCGGCCACGCCTGGACCTAATGGTCAGGGGTCCCTTTACCCTTTACCTTACTCCTGGAAGACAAATATTTGCTACCATCCTTCTTCCTTGATTTCATACAAGAGGCATTGCTTCTTCCTTTTCTTGATCGTTCTGGTCTTTCTGGTGTGAGGCCAATTCCCCTATCCCTGAGGACAGGAGGGAAAATTGCACTGGGAGGCCAAAGTGACAAAGGGATGGAAGGCTGGACCTGGCTTATATATTTGTTCAGACGACTCCCTGGTTTAGGGGAGAAGAGGTATATGCCACCTATCAATATCTACACACGCTTTAGTTTGCATATTTCATAGGATGCAACTTTTCCCAGACAGGAAGAATGGGGTTTGGCTATCACAATGATCTGCAATTCCCTAGCATTTCATATGTACAAATGCCACATGTGACAAACTGCATGCGGGAGCTACTCCCAAGTTTGAGGAAGGGCCAGCTCAGTGGTAGTTCACATGCTTGGAATGCAGAAGGTTCAATCTCTTGCATCTCCCGATGCTGCCAATCCGTGTAGACAGTCCTGAGCTAGATATCTCAGTATGCAGCAGCTTCCTGTGCTGTTATTCCTCACATGGAGAAATAGCTTCCATGTCAGAATTTCGCAATGAGTGAAAGGCCTTTAATGAATTCATACCTTTTGAAAGTCACAGCATGGTGTCAGTGAACCTGCCTCTGTGGCACACTCTGCTTTCCTGTCTTCCCGGGTGGCTCTGCATCGTCCTCCTGAGGGGCTCGAAACTGAAGAAGCTGGAATAGATAGAAGCAGAACGGCAGCAGAAGTCAGAGCTTAGCCTTCTTGCCTCGAGGCTCCGTAGTCGATTGAGGTGCCATGTGACTGACTGACTCTGGTGAATTTACAATAGGGTAGATGTCTGGAGAGATAAGGACAACACTATTATATCTCCCTTGCAGCTTATCGTGGCCTAGAGTCATTCTAATAGTAAAACGTTTCATCGGTGCCAAACTGCAGGGGCCTGGATGTGAGAGATGCCGAGCTCCCTTAACTCTAGCTGATTAAATGGGTGCTGGGAATACTTGTAACTCTGGGCTGCTTGTTTCTTTCTTTCTGCAAGCACTGCATAAGGTTAGTCAGAAGATGGTGGCAAAGAGGACATTTGGGTTCAGAGGAAATCATAGGAATCCTATGTACTAATTCCAGCCTTGGAGACACTAAATGCCAGTTACAGTGGTACCTCGGGTTACAGACGCTTCAGGTTACAGACTCTGCTAACCCAGAAATAGTGCTTCAGGTTAAGAACTTTGCTTCAGGTTGAGAACAGAAATTGTGCTCCGGCGGCGTGGCGGCAGCAGGAGGCCCCCTTAGCTAAAGTGGTGCTTCAGGTTAAGAACAGTTTCAGGTTAAGAACGGACCTCCAGAACGAATTAAGTATGTAACCAGAGGTACCACTGTACAGTACTGAAATCAGTTAAAACAACGGATTAATTAAGCAGTTTACTTTTTCACTTAAAAAGACCCATGTTTCCCAATGTCATATACAGAAAGGTCGTTTCTGTTTCCTAATGTCATATATAGAAATGTCATGTTTCTGATTATAACAGCTTTATCAACCATCAGCATGACACTGAACTGAGGCAGGACAATTTGTTTATGTACTTGTGTCCACTGTTTAAGTACTTAACCCGAGGTACCACTATACTAGGAATCACAAATGGGGAGAGTGCTGCGATGCTTGGGTCCTGATTGTGCCTTTCCCATGAGCATCTGGTAAGCCACTTTAAGAACAGGATGCTGAGCTAGACTGGCCGTTGGCCTTAGGCAGCAGGGCTCTTCCTATGTCCTTATTTTCTTTGTGTTTCTATTACTGATGCTGGCTTTAAAACCTGGGAAAATGTTAGGTCAGTGGTAGTTTTTCATTGCCTGGTAAATAACTTCCCCAAAACAAAACAAAACAAAACAAAACATCCAATTTTTGAATTATTTTACCCTTGAATCTACTTGGAGATCAAGTGAGCCAGAATAATATTAGGGGTGTTCACATGTTATGTACATTCAACAAGTGCATCGTCTACACTTGTTGTAGTTTAGCTGTCTGCTCATACATTTATTCACATGTGATGTTCAACGAGTGTACAGTCTATGTACCTTGATGCACAATAGTGTCCGACTTGTCCTAGGAGACTTTTCCTTCAGATGTGTATTTTAAAGAGAATACACAGAATTAACTTTCATTACACAAGTGATTGTGAATCAGCCCTAGATGACTCTTCTAAAACTTTTGCTGGGCTAGAATCCCTTTTGAACTTGACCATGACAGCAATAGTGCAATTTATGGTTTTGCTTTCTTGGGGTGGTGGAGGAAATCCATGTACTGTAACTAGAGAGCTGCAGAGAGTCAGTGTAAATTCTAGGGTGCATTCATTTATTCATAAATAAAAAAAACTATTATTCATTGCCAATGCAATTTCATGTTCGTGTGATGGCCTGGGACTCGGGCTTGGACTCAGAACCAGAGGAGTCTCAGTCTGCACCGGATCCTTTGCCTCAGGCATCATCTGAACCAAGTCTGGGGCTTGATCCTGAAGAGTCCCAGTCTGCACAGGTTCTCCTGCAACAAACACCAGCTGGGCCGAGTCAGGGGCCTGAGCCTGCCCTGGCTCCAGATGCGGGAATTACCTCGTTGCCTTCAGCTGGGCCATCACTTATAGCTGCTCCACTACTGGTTGGGTCAGGGGAGGCTGAAGTCTAGTAACCCACTGACGTCTCCCAAGCTGCAGAGACTAAGGTCTGAGAGAAGGAGTGACCTGAGCACTCGCAGGAGGAGTGCTCGCCTTTGGGTGAAACAGGGAAGTGAGACGCCGGGGGATCAGGACCGGCTGTTACCCTGACAAAGATAAAAGGCTGACGGACCCCGCCCCAGGTTGTGGGAGCAACATTGCTGTATGCCAGATCCTGCCTGAGATCCTGTACCTGTCCTTGCCTGGTTTCCTGCCTGGTTTCCTGCCTTGGCCCTGTTGGACTGACTCCTAGTGGAACCTCCGGATTCTGTACCGGTCCTGGACCATGTTTCAAGGGTTACCCCCCGGCCCAGCACAGTTCTACACTAGCTGCAGCTTCTCAACCATCTTCCAGGGCAACCCCACAGAGAAGGGGATGCCACTCTATACAGCAACCAACTTTGAGGTTACTAGTCTATGGATCCCTGTGGCTAGGCTATCCCTATCTAGGAACAGCCATAGCAGGTGAACCAGCCAGGCTATCAAAAGGCACTCCTTGGTGCAGAGGCCACCTGCACTTCCAACAGCAGTGCTGGAACTAGGATCCCCCACAGACTGCACACCTGTTCTTTCAGAGGGAGTGCAACTCTGTCTAGGGCAGGCAACCTGCCTATTTGCTGGACACAGGAACCATGCACTCTCACCCACTTAAAGGGGCTCCATCCTGTTGGGATTCAGTTTCAACTAATGGGCCCTCATCTAATCTGCTATTGCACTGAAGCAGTGGTCCAGGACTTGCACTAAGACAAGTGTTTCTGGCACGACAGCTCAAATGATACACATTACAGAGGTGTTACTTTGAGGCCAGCTGCTCTGGAAGAATCTGCCACAGTTATGGCACAATTTCTTATTGGCCAAATGCCCTGTGAAACAAAGCCATCTTCCGAACCTCCCAGTGCCATTTCAAAGTTTGTGTATGTGTTTGTTTGAATTTTCAATTTCCCCTGTGTTGTATTTGTAGAAAAGGTGGAAATGAAAAGTCAACTGGTTGTGACGTACTGGAATAGGAGCAATGAGTAATGAGTAATGAGTAATGGATGTGCTCAGTGGATGATCTCACTTCCTCTTGCCCTGCACTTGGAGTTCATGAATCTGCATCAGCAATCAGCATGTTCTCAGTCCTGTCTCCCACCCAGGCACCCACAGTCTGAGAGTTTCAACAGAGAAGGGGATTCCAGGTATTTTTAAAATCCTTGGTATGACACCATCAAGCATAGCAAAGTAGTTTTTGGCCCATTTATCATGATAGCAGCAACACACCCAGAACTGACTGGATCCATGCTGTGTCTCCTAGTACAGCCACAACCCAGCCCCTTTAGATAGGGTGTGATGATTCCAGTCCAAACACCATCAGTTTTCTGGAAATGGCAAGTGAGACACTTGTTGCCATGGTGATCCTTAATAGTTCTGACTCAGATGTGGGGTTGTCATGGAAACTGCATCTGTAGCTCCTGGGAGGTGGTGCAGGCTTCTTCCTTCCTTCCTTTCTTCCTTTTCTATCAGCAGAAAAAGGCTCTAAAGCCCCATCCTGTTTGCTACTTGCTGCACTGCAGTGACTAAGCTTTCAAGGCTGTTTCATTATTCACAGACTGAAGGATAGTCCCTTTTTGATCCTGCACTGAAGAAGCAGAATTGTTACTCAATGGCATAAATACTTTCCCTCCACATCAAACTCATCACAGGCATATAATCTGCAAATTTATGCACCTCCAGTTCCCACTATTAATTTTATATAGTCTATTTTTTATATATGTCTATTTTTAAAATAAATTAATAATAAAATATAATAAAATAAAATAAAATGAAGCCTTCTTGCAGAAAGCAGATCACCTTCTCTTTTTCCTTGGTTCATTCCTAAGTATTTTACATGCAAATATATCTACATCTATAACTTAGGGCCTAGGGCTTACTTGGCATTGTTAAACTTGGTTGAAAACAAACCTGTAGATAACTTTCTTTTCTGGGATCTTAACATATGCTACATAGATATTGGTTAAAATTACATTATTTCTCAGGCAGAAGAATTCAAGCTTTAGGAAGCCAGCATGATTTATGACAGAGTAAATAATACCAGTGTAATTTACCCCTGTTCCAAACTCTGTTCAGGAGTGAGGCTACTGTGGGCAGATCTGATCTGAGCATGGCAGAGGAAAAATAAACCTTTAAAACCGAGTTTGTCTTACACCACCTTTTTTTTTATTTTGCCAGTGAACTTCCACTGGGTTGCTAGGTCATGTTCCTAAGCTGAACAGAGTTTGGAACAGAGATAAGTTTCCCCCCACCTCCCCCAACTCACCCCTGCCACTCCTGTGAAGCACTCTTTTCACAGGACATACCCTAGCCTTGACTCAGCTGACTTCAAATGAGCCAGCTGAGCTAAGATGAAGGACTTAACCCCATTTGTATCTGACCTGGGAAGAAAGCCTTTACCTAGCTCTGCTGGAGAGCTGCCTATTCCAGACTCTTCTGACCCCAGTAGATCTTGGGGTTGGATTGCTCCCTATGATTCTATATGCGAAAGAATATACTTGAACTGCATATTTCAAGGGATACACAATATATGAGATAAATTTGTGTGTAGGAGGAACTGTGCCATGTATCTTGAGTCTCAACATATGTGAGGAAGGATATGGATGGATAAACTGTTGTAATAAGTATAGAAAATAACACATGATTATGAGGCATATGGAGAAGAGGGTCAAAAGGAGTATGTGTCTGTAAATGTTCAAGACCAGTGTCAGCACCCAGCATCCCTGGACAGCTCTCCGGGTCTGCTGCCAATGCCTGCCTTGGCCTCCTTAAAAAAACTGCAGATTGGTGCTCTGAGTAACACCAGGTGGCTGAGTCTACCTGCATTTCCCATGAGGCCATTGATGTAGTGTTGCTCTTGAGCATTATGTGGAACTAAGATGACTGCCAGGCTAGTCTGCCAGGGCCCACATAGGACCCCCTCAACCCAGGAGCCAGGCTTGTGAATATTGGTGATTCAGATATCCCAATGGAGCGTGCTCAGGTGAGAGACAAAGTGGCTGTGGCTGGTTTTATACCCCATACTGAGAAGAAATAATGTACATCTAAAGTGAGGTGTGAAGTCCATGCAATGTAGACTTTGTTCTACAAGGCTTTTGAGCTTTTAGACAAATTATAAACAAGATACAGTGGTACCTTGGTTGTTGAACATAATCCCCGGAACAGTTTGAAAACCAAGGTGTGGCTTCTGATTGGCTGCAAGAGCTTCCTGCACTCAGTCAGAAGCTGCGTTGGACGTTTGGCTTAAAAAAAATGTTTGCAAACCAGAACACTCACTTCCAGGTTTACAGCATTCGGGAGCCAAAACGTCCGAGTACCAAGGCATTCGACAACCAAGGTAAGACTATATATGTATACGAATGTAACAATATATTAAGAAACTTTCAGTTCTATCCTGTATATGTCTACTTAGAAGTAAGCCTCGCTGAGTTCAATCACACTTTCCCCCAGCTACATAGGAAGCTGCCTTAGCCTTATACCAAGTTTAGACAACTGGTCCATCTAGCCCAGTATTATCTCCACCGATGGTCAGCAGCTCTCCAGGATTTCAGATAGGGAACTCTCCCAGCCCTACTGGGAGATGCCAGGGAACGGACCTGAAATATTCTGCAAAACAGATGTTCTAGCATTGAGCTATGGCCTATCTGCATAGGATTACAGTCTTAAGAGAGTAACAACCTGAACAGTCACAACAGCTGGATTCTACTATTAAACATGATAATAAATCAAGATCATATCTCATAACAGTTGATGAGTGTGGGTTGTTTCTCCAGTATTCCATAAACATCAAGCACTTTGAATGAGGCAATGGTTTCTCTCATGCAAATATAGTTTAATAGTTTTGACATCATTGCATATTCATACAGTGTACTTTCCAAGACTGTCCCTTTTAAGAACCACCCTTAGCAGAATTTCAAACTGTATTATTTTCCATCCCTGAATAGGGATGCCCATAGGATTAGTGTTTATCTTGATTTAATGTCTCATCAGAAGCATGACAACCCCAGTAGTCATCCCATGGTGCTACTAAATGAAGCATGCCTTGTTTCCTCATCTGTGATGTAAACCTCTGCCCTTTGAAGCCTTGGCCTGAAACGAAAGATGGAATGGGAACGATAGGTATTGACCCATGGAGTATCTACAGTAAATTAAATAATAGGCTTTAGTTTTAGCCCATTTAAAACAGTTAGAGGGAGCTGCAAAATTGATCTGTGTGCCTGTGAAAGGTGACTGAGGTGCCTGTATCTGCAGCTTTGCACCTCCTCAGCTTTTGTCACTCTCTCCTGCATACCTTGCTATTCATAGCTGTCAATGTTTTCCCTTTTTTAAGGGAAATTCCCTTATTCCGAATAAGATTCCTCACAAGAAAAGGGAAAAGTTGACAGCTATGCTTGCTATTGATAAACTTGACAGACAGGGATGGCCGCCATCTTAACAGAGAAAATGAACACTCTCACTCTTCAATTGATTTCACACCCTTTCCTTCAAATAAAATGATGAAAAAAATTATTCTGGTGGAAAGGCTGGACAATATGTGCTTGCTGAGTACCTGTGTGCACAAGGGCCACCAAACTAAACTTAAGTTAAGTCAGTGGAATTTGAGGGCACATGGTTCATTATAGTGATGACTTACGTTCCTCAAACTTTTTATTGCTGACTCAGTTAAGCTGTGGTATTTTCCTTGATAACTTCTTGCTGTTCACCAATTCTGAATGCCGGGGAGCTACAGCCACTATTTTGCCACATATTCAGCTACACCTTTGCACCTCATGTGCCTTTAAAAAACCACCTTACTGCATGATAGGATAGTGCAAATGGCAAAGCTAATTGGGTGTGAAAAAGCTTTGGTCATTTATATGGGCTCAATGACACACAGAGAAACTTTCTCAACAATTGAGCCTTGTTTTGGAGGTTTGCAAAAATCTGGGTCTAAGCATCTTTCAGAGGCAATCTAGACTGCAATTAAAAGAATAATGGGTAATTTATTTTGCAAGGGTTTGTTTTATTTACATATTTATATCTCAGTTTAGTTTTTAATAACATGTTATCCATTACAAACATTCAGGATAGAGAAGAAAGCAGAAAGACATTTTTGTCTGAAGCTAACAGCTTGCTGCTTTCTCACTTAGCACAACAAAACAAGAACACCTAGTTTCACCTAACAAATATTGTGGTCTTGAAGAAAAGCAAACAAATCTATACTATCTGAAAATCAAATTGCATATATATTGAGCACATTGCAGTAGGCCTACAAGGCAGCAGAAGTTAGCCATATTAAATCTTGATTAGAAACTTGTAGAAATTGGATCTTTGTTTTAATTCAGACACGTCACCTTCTGTCAAACTTCACCTCTTTTCCACCTTCATGTAGAAGAAGCAAACCTTTTCTACAAAGAAGAACAAACCTGCTGCTCATTCATGAAGGGAAAATACTTCCATTCTCAGTGATGAAAGTACAAAGAAAAGCAGTCTGAATCCCCAGAGACTTGCTGTGATTTATGTGACTTGTGAGAAAAGGACTCGACTGCTGCTATGGTAGAAGCATTTCACTCTGGTAGATCTTTTTTTTAAAAAATACCCAACACACACACACAGTGCCAGCACAATACCAAGGCTTCCTCACTCATGCTCAGGATCTCAGTCATTGCCTGATGTGGATTATGAAGTTCAGTGTTTCCATTCTTTATGTCCTGGATTAAGGCAGAGCAGGTTTGACTGTCTCTGAAGAGCTGTCATATTAGAGTCACAGTTCACTGCTTAGCACAGGCCAGGACAGAAGCTCTGTTTACAGGAGTCTTTTTGTCCATTATACATATAGTTTGCTATGCTGGGGCTTTTTCTGGTAAATGCTCTTTGTCAGTTTCAGGCTTAAATGATATATGTTAGTCTGGTTTGAATGTTATGCTCCTGGTTTATTAAACTGGGAAAGAGTGCTGGACCTGCAAATTCTTTCTCCACACTCTCTTCCCTCGTGTGCTGGTTTGGCCACTTCTATTCCAATCCTCTTTGAAACCCAGTTTGCCATTACATTCTTTTTATTAACCAGGATGTTAAACCAGGAGCAAACCATGGTTTATGATCCTCGATTGCAAATTGATATTTATTCCTTTCTTCTTCTTCTTCTTCTTCTTCTTCTTCTTCTTCTTCTTCTTCTTCTGTCGTTTAGTCATGTCCAATTCTTTGTGACCCCATGGACCAGAACACGCCAGGCACTCCTGTCTTCCACTGCCTCCCGCAGTTTGATCAAACTCATGCTGGTAGCTTCGAGAACACTGTCCAACCATCTCGTCTTCTGTCGTCCCCTTCTCCTTGTGCCCTCCATCTTTCCCAACATCAGGGTCTTTTCCAGGGAGTCTTCTCTTCTCATGAGGTGGCCAAAGTATTGGAGCCTCAGCTTCAGGATCTGTCCTTCCAGTGAGCACTCAGGGCTGATTTCCTTCAGAATGGATAGGTTTGATCTTCTTGCAGTCCATGGGACTCTCAAGAGTCTCCTCCAGCACCATAATTCAAAAGCACCAATTATTCCACGATCAGCCTTCTTTGGTCCAGCTCTCAGTTCCATACATCACTACTGGGAAAACCATAGCTTTAACTTATTCCTTTCTTACCTTGTACCTATTTCAGATGTCTGAAGGAGAGACCAAAACTGAAGCACTGAAACTGGTGCATAACGGGTGCAGGAGGCACACAGACCTGATGCTTCTTTCAGGTTTGATAAACAATTATTTATTAAGTTAGTAATGTTACATCCAAACTGGCTCCATGTGTAATATCTGTCATGGATTAAAGACCTGCAGTGGTGATCTGTCAAGGCAAGAGTAGTGCTTTGTGTGTCTAGAGCATTCTGGCAGATGGCTGGGATATAAATGATGAAAGTAGATAAATAATTATTCAGATGCAAAACTAGTTTCAAGTGTGGTATTCATTTCTTCACATGAGCTATTTTGTCTTTGATGAGGAAGAAGAACTTAGTGCACAGAAAGAATTTTCACTGAGATCGTAGTGAAACTGTAAGAATTAAGACTCTTTACATAAGGTTGATAATTGCAATTCAGTCCGTTGTTGTGGTTGGCATCTGCCTGTCTCTGGAAACAATGAAAGAGTGCACCTTCAGGGCTTAAGTCAAATTGTTGGAGTGTTATAGCTATGGGTGTAGAGACCCATATGGGAGAGACACGTTTTATTGCAGGTGGGGCAGATGAAGGCATCCAGTTTTGCTGCTCTAGGTGCACCATGACATTTCTTTTCTCTGTGCTCCTCCCAGCAGTCCTTCCTCCTCTGATCCCTGCTGTGGATACACAACTTGACTGTCTGTCTCCAGGCGATTGTCTGCAAGGGAATCCCATCCTTTCATGTCATGTTTGCAGACATAATTGTAATGCAGAGTTGGTCTGCCAATAGACCTAGTGCCTGAAGCCAGCTCCCTGTAGAACACTTCCTTGGGGATCCTGCCACCCTCCATTCTGTGTATATGGCCAAGCCAGTGTAGATGTCACTGTGACAGAAGTGCGAACATGGTGGGAACATGGGCTTGGGAGATCACATCTTTGTTTTAGACTCTGTCCTGCCATGTGATGCCCAAGGTTTTCCTGGAGCAGCGCTCATGGAAGGCATTGAGGCATCGTTCCTGGTGGGTATAAGTTGCCCATGACTCATTTCCATAAAGCAGTGTGCTCAACATGCAAAACTGGTAGACCTTTGTCTTGGTATTGGTCGTTAGCATCACATTCTCCCATACTCTTTTGGAGAGAGGAGCCATTGCTATAGCTACCTTGCTAATATGCTTGTCCAGTTCAGCGTCAATGGAAAGGTTGCTTGTTATGGTGGAGCACATACTGTACTATTTTTGGTACAGTATTGTCTGCTTATGATGATCCTAACTTCAGAATGCTAGTGATCTTGCTTGAAAGTTTCCTCATCATAGAACCTTCTTCCCTCCCTGTAGAGTTTACATCAGAGAAAAGGGATGCCATGGAAGAGGACTGTACTACATCATGAACAGCAACGACCAGTTAGTCTTGCTGACAGTTGGAAGTCTCAGCAAGGATCCTTCTGTAGCACATTGTGAACTCCTTAATATGCTGCAGCATCCCATGGGGAACCCACTCTTATAACCTGCACTGAATGAAAATGAATGTAGCCTTTCCAGCACTTTTAGCCTTCACGTATTAAGATCAACCTTTACATCTGTATATCACTGCTTCCCACAACTGGATAGTGCTAATGAGGAATCAGTAAGCATTAATAACATGACAGCTGTTGGGTAGCCTGAATGCCCCTTTCTGGAATTGCTTGATTATGTTTTCTTTGGAAAAGCAAGTCTATGGTTTTGCCCAAATTTTGTTGTTGTTGTTTAGTCATTTAGTCGTGTCCGACTCTTCGTGACCCCATGGACCAGAGCACACCAGGCATTCCTGTCTTCCACTGCCTCCAGCAGTTTGGTCAAACTCATGCTGGTAGCTTCGAGAACACTGTCCAACCATCTCATCCTCTGTTGTCCCCTTCTCCTTGTGCCCTCAATCTTTCCCAACATCCGGGTCTTTTCCAGGGAGTCTTCTCTTCTCATGAGGTGGCCAAAGTATTGGAGCCTCAGCTTCACGATCTGTCCTTCTAGTGAGCACCCAGGGCTGATTTCCTTCAGAATGGATAGGTTTGATCTTCTTGCAGTCCATGGGACTCTCAAGAGTCTCCTCCAGCATCATAATTCAAAAGCATCAATTCAGCAAACCCAAGAAATGTCAGGGGTGTCAAGAAATACTATATATAGTTTTAGCTGCATTCAGACAGCACTTTTCTCCATTTTCCTGATGTTTCCTTTCCCTGATAATTGTTGTGCTTTTTGTGAACTTACAAATGACAAAAGCCACTTATGGAAATCTAGTAGAATCTAGTGGAAGTTTAGCACTCATTTCCATGTTAAATGCTTCCAGGGAAAATATATTTCCAGTGCTTGTAACCCAGAAAATAATAGGACTTTTGCACTGCAATTTCCTCTCAGTTTTTCTGCATCGCACCACTGCTGCAAACATGACAAAATTTGGCATTTTGGCATACTGTTCTTTTCCATGATTTTCATTGAAGGATCATGTGTGAACAGAAGCACACATCTCATGACAACATGTCCAATTACACCTGTTGTGTCACACCATACCTACTGATGTGAATAAAATTTAGCATGCCATCGATCAAAAAGCCACAGTACCACAACACAAGAGGTAATACATTACAAAAGGAACATTACAAACTGGGACAGAAGTGCCAACTTTATAACCAGGAAAACTAACACAACAATTCTCACATCTGAATGCACTCTTAGCATTTGTTTTTTAAGATCATGCTGAGTGTGGCCTATTTGGGTGGGTAAACTATTTTCCCATTGACTCTCTGCCAAAGCTTTTGGAATGTGCATAACATACAGGAGGAACATATTAGACCAGCCACAGTGCTGCCACTAAAGTTGCCTCCAGACCACAGAATGTGCTAAATGATACACAGGATGGAATGAAAATGTCCCTCCCAAATTCACCATTCCATTAAGCACTAAGGAGGGGGAAGATCTGCAAAAGGCTCACGGTAATCTTTGGGGTGTGCATCTTACACCCCATGGGCAGGAGAGGTACATGTTCAAAAATATTGTGGGGGTTTTTTTATGTTCCACTGTTGCTATGGCACACACAACATTCCCCACCACTATAGCACACACACTAGAACGCCCTAAAACCATGATCCAGCCAGAGTATTTGGGCAGGGTGGGGAGAAATGAGGTCCAGCAGCTGGTGGCTACTGAAAGGAGCTCAATAGTTGCCTGCAGACCATTAAAAGAAGACTGCCACAACCGCTTCCTGCTGGAATGTGCACACTTTTACAAAACACTTTTGGATTGTGTATGATTATTATGGTCCATTAACAAATGGGAAAACTGAGCCACTAAGGAATACATAAATCTGATGATGGCTATTCTCTGAACCAGAGACAGAATCCAAAAGAAGTCTTTAGAGCCAATCCCTCTAACAATAATACCAGGCCATATGCTTCTCATAACATTGGAGCTATTGAGCAATGTAGACTCTTACAATATAATATTTCATATCATTCCCTCCCCCTTGTACATTCTGTCTAAGAAGGAAGGAAGGGAGCAAACTCTCAAGCATTGTGCGTGTGTGTTAGACAGAGAAAGAAAAATTCCTCATGTTGGGAGGTTAATTTCACAAACTAGAAAATACATTTTGGACAGGGGGGAAAAGAGATAAGTCTTTGACTGGCAGCCATTTTATAACACACATAGCTATTTAATTGCTTTCCTGCAGCTTCCCCTGGGGGGAGGGTTACCCTCCTTCATAAACACCTAATTTCATCTGTCCAGACAGGTAGTGAGTGATATTGCTCTTCCAGAGAAATGATGAATGGAAATCATTAATAAGAGTATATCCCAGAGACAGGAGATTCACCTCAAATCTAAATTTAAGTAGCTGTGTCCTCTGTGGCACCAGGGAAGTTCCTTAACACAAAGCATTCATAAGTAGCTTGCAGAGTTGTCTCCCATTTCACAGGGGATGTTCTTTGTGTGATGTTTTGAGAAGCAGCCGCAGGTTGGGGAAAACGAAGGAGAATGGGATTAGTTTGAATTTAGCAATTCCTTAAAAAACACACGCTTCTGGCAAAAAAGGTTGTCAGTTTTATTATTTTACCATTATAACAAATGGGCTAACTAATAGTTACAGTGGTACCTCAGGTTACGTACGCTTCAGGTTACATATGCTTCAGGTTACAGACTCCGCTAACCCAGAAATAGTGCTTCAGGTTAAGAACTTTGCTTCAGGATGAGAACAGAAATCGTGCTCTGGCGGCGCGGCGGCAGCAGGAGGCCCCATTAGCTAAAGTGGTGCTTCAGTTTAAGAACAGTTTCAGGTTAAGTACGGACCTCCAGAACGAATTAAGTACTTAAGCTGAGGTACCATTGTATTCTTGATACCATTGATATCATTTGATATCACTTGATACCATTGTATCAAGGTGTTTTCATGGAACTGATCAATGAATACCCAGGCCAGTTGGGAAAGGGTATGGTGGGGAGGAGGAGGGGAAAACCCCGTTGCACCAGCAAAAGCCTTTGTGTGGCCTTGTGATAATGAAACTCATTGGTTGAACCCAGCCATTTTTTATTTACATCACATAATGTATAATAATATACATTATCATTTACTGATAAACAATTTTTAACCGCACACACTATGAAAAGTTTAACTTTCAAGCATTTCTTCCAACAAAATCATCATCATCTACAAGAGTCAGTTTATCAATTTCAAAGGAAAGCATCTCACTTTAATGTTAAAAGGTGATATTATACCTCATCTCAAATCAATATCCAACAAAATGCTTAGGTAAACCACAGCAAAATAAAGAGATAAATGTTTGGGTATCAGAAAACATTTGGGGAAAATCTTCTACCAAAGGCTGTATAAACCACACCAGTATCTTAGGAATTTTAAATTAGGTTGAAGATGTATGCTGCAAAACTGTGATGCATTAGAAAGTACCCAGAAGGATATTTTCTTCTTTTTAATTCCTAATACAGAAACTTAGGAATCTGCCAGGTCAGACGGTTCGGATAGCTAACTCACAAACTGGTAGCAGCTCTATAAAATATCAGACTAGTGTCTTTTCCATCATCTGCTACCTGTTCCTTCAGCTCAGGTGTGGGGAACATTTATTCATACAGATGTTACTGAGTCACAACTGCCATCATCCCTGTCCATTGGCCATGCTGGCTGGGACTGATGGGATCTGTAGTTCAGCAACATCTGGGGGGGGGGCAAAATCTGCCCCACACCTGCTTTAACTGGAGACATCAGGTATCGTCTACATGCATAGCATATTATCTCCTAGTGAGCTATGGGATTTCCATACCCTCTAACCATAGCTATCAACGTTTCCCTTTTTTAACGGAAATTCCCTTATTCCGAATAGGATTCCTCGCAAGAAAAGGGGAAAGTTGACAGCTATGCCTCTAACCAAACAGTGGGCCTGTTTACTGAGGGCAGTTATTCACTTCAATAAGCAGTAAGAAGCAACAGCCTGACTTATTTCAGGAGAGAAATAAAATATCTTTAGCAACATAACTCACCTCCTGTCATTAGCAGAGGGAAGAGGAGAACTCAAGTGCCCCAGTTTGTGGAATGATTAACCATTATCTACTTCGAATACTAAGCAGCTACTCATAAATGATGTAAGTGGAATGTAAAGCACACATTTCACTGGGGTTTAAAACGTGTTTAATTGTGCATTGGCTTGCGACTGTAGTCTTTGAGGTACATCATGTATGGAAGCATATTAACAGCCTATCTGTACAAAATGCCATGCATGTAGCCTCCACAAATTGATCCTGTGATGGTTTAACATTGAGGTTCATGCAACCAGTTTCATGAATTATATCCCGGATGAACTTTTCTACAACCTAATTGCCTAATCGCCACTCTCTCCTACATTTATGCTTTATGTGTCATGAAGCAGGACTTGGGAGCGCTTCTACTGATCTGAGCCATTCTTATGACACATGGAAGTGCTTTTTCCTACGCGATGCAGGAACAGCATTACCATGGAAACAAAGTTTCCTCAGGCTTTAAGTGAAAAGATATTACTGTATACATATACATTATGTCAGTAAGGTCAGAGACCTAGTCCATATGGCTTCCTTGCTTCCATTCTCACTTGGTTTATGTGCCAACTGCCTAGCCCTATTTGACCTGACTACTGCAGCTTCCACTTCCAAATACAATTGCTTCTGCCCTAGTCTATGCCCAGATGTTCTGGTTATTAACCTTTGCACAGCTTCTAGATCATGGTGAGTCTTATTGGAATGAACTTTTCATGGCTCTCTTCAGCTATCTTCAGCCCTTCATAGTACACTGTAGAGGATGGTCAGGCTTATGACATAACCTTTGACCTAGAGGGCAGCTTGGATAAAAAAATGAAGCTTGCTAGAAGGATGGCATAGAGGAATCTGTGTGAAATGTTATCTATTGGAATTACAAGAAATTGAGGACTGGAGTTCTAAACTCATTCCCAAGCTTTTTGATACCCAACTAGTAATCTGAGGTTGTTGTGCTTTCTTTGGCCCAATATTTGAGCAATTTTCTCAGCTACAAGAGAAGGTGGTATTGTGATTATCACATAATAGTTGTCAAAAGATGATTAAAAGCTGAAACAGATACGTGAATTCTGTAAGACAAATTGCCACCACTAGAGGGTATAATGTTAATGATAATTTCATAAGAAATTGTTGGAAACAGTCTAATTGCATTCTGGTTCCTCCAAACAAAACTTATATGAAAAAAGAATTGTTCAGTATTATATGCCAATGTATTTATCAAAGGCTGTGAAATTTTTTTTAAAAATTTGATCAAAACTGGGATACAATATATCATTGAGAGCAATTATTCAGTTCTAATATGAGGTATAATGTTTAAGCAGTAAAGACAATAGATGTGTGTGGTATCTAAACATTGAGAAAAACAAAGGAACCAAATCATGTAGTGACACGCCCCCCTTTTTAAAAAAGGCAACATAATTTTGGAAAGTTACATAGCGAATGATCAGGAACTAGACTTATCATCTGGTAACTGCAGAGCAGTGATGTATGGAAGTGAGAGCTGGACCATAAAGAAGGCTGATCGCTGAAGAATTGATGCTTTTGAATTATGGTGCTGGAGGAGACTCTTGAGAGTCCCATGGACTGCAAGAAGATCAAACCTATCCATTCTGAAGGAAATCAGCCCTGAGTGCTTACTGGAAGGACAGATCGTGAAGCTGAGGCTCCAATACTTTGGCCACCTCATGAGAAGAGAAGACTCCCTGGAAAAGACCCTGATGTTGGGAAAGATGAAGGGCACAAGGAGAAGGGGACGACAGAGGACAAGATGGTTGGACAGTGTTCTCGAAGCTGCAAACATGAGTATGACCAAACTGCGGGAGGCAGTGGAAGACAGGAGTGCCTGGCGTGCTCTGGTCCATGGGGTCATGAAGACACGACTAAACGACTAAACAACAACAAACTGCAGAGTGCTCGTTAAGAAATTGGATATAGGATCAAACATGAGAATGACCACTTTTAATATGCTAAGTTCCACGAGACAGGAAAGTAACAACAATGTTATCATCACTGTCTTCCAGGATAAATAATGAAAAACAACTCAGTTGCTTAAATAAATAAATAAATAAACAAACAAACTTTATGAGTTAAGAATATGGATATGGATTACATCTAAGAACATTAGGGTATGCAAATATAATACAGTGGTACCTCCAGTTCTGGACAGGATCCATTCCAGAGCTCTGGTTGGATCCCGAGGTTTTCACAACTGGAGGGACAACTTCTGCGCATGTGCACATGGCGAAACCCGGAAAAATACTTATGGGTTTGCTACGTTCGCATCCTGAAGGATACACAACCGGAGGTGTGCATATCCAGAGGTACCACTGTATATGGAAAAATGTAAGGGGCACAATCCAGTCACCCTTCAGAGTCTCCAAACCCTTCCTCTGTGAACAAGAAATTTTTGCATATCTTTGACCGGATTGAGCACGTGCATATATAGATCTACATTAAATAAAAAAATACTAAGAAGGAGAAATGTATGGACAATATTTTTCAATGGAATGATAAATTGAGTGACCGAAAAAGCTCTACAGTCTCCATTTTTTTAGGCAAAATGTTGGATAGTGGCAATTAAAGAAGATTTCATAAACATGGTTTCCATAAGAAATTATAGCGAACAGTTTCAGGATGAACCAAATAAACATGTACATTGAGAAGATACTTCAACATCAAGCACATGCTCATGGTTAAAAGAGAAAAAAAAACCCTGCTACCTCCCCAGCGTTATGGGAATAGACACATAAAAGGATAAACTTACTGACCTCTTAGAAAATGGCACCATGTGAAGTCTTCAGAAAAACACAACGATACTACTACTAATATATCAAAGAAGAAAAGAAATGGCATTGAGTAACTTCAGTAGACAACTACAGCAACAGTCTCTTTCTAGGAACTTGATAGTTTTCTGCAGCAGCAGTCCAAATATACTAGAGAAAGGGTTTTGCAAAAATAGGGAGCAAGAAGGCAAGCATGTATGTATCAGATTTACACCGTAAGGTTAATTGAAGAGACTATTATAAATTGCAAGGTAGCTTTCAAATTGGGGCCACCAAGAGCAAGAAACATCCCATTGCAGATCAAGCAACACATGTGTGATTAAGGCCCAGGTAATCTGGAAGATGGCATGTCTCATCTAATCAATAAAACTAATCAGAATTTTTATACTGACAAATTTTATCGATAGGAGCAGGAGGGTTATAGATACTTCTAGTGCCATGATTTATGATAAAAAATAAAGAAATACAAATAGATGATTATAGTGAAGGGAGCTCTTAAGAAAACCCTGTAGGTTTGCCAGCCAGCCCACACAGAATTATTGTAGCACTGTTTGCACTCGCAGTGTGGGGATGATGATTATTTTGGGGGAAGGAGGAAAAATATGCCTTATTTTCACCCACCCTCCTAAAACCTTTTCCCATTCTGCTGTACAGTGGTACCTCGGGTTACATATGCTTCAGGTTACATACGCTTCAGGTTACAGACTCCGCTAATCCAGAAATAGTGCTTCAGGTTAAGAACTTTGCTTCAGGATGAGAACAGAAATTGTGATCCGGCGGCACAGCAGCAGCAGGAGGTCCTGTTAGCTAAAGCAGTGCTTCAGGTTAAGAACAGTTTCAGGTTAAGTATGGACCTCCGGAACAAATTAAGTACTTAACCCGAGGTACCACTGTATAGCACTGAAGGGGAGATGATAGGCACCATCTCAATGATTAGACACACTCTTCATTGTTGAAAAAAACTCACAGATCCCAGTGCCACAGCAGGGCCCCTGTAGTGCAGTTCATTGGAGTTGCCCAAAGGGAAATAACATACAAAATAACAAGCAAGATTGACTGTTCTCTGCTGGAGGAGCAAGCATCAGAAAGACATAATGAGTCAGAGGGGCACATATAATTTTCATATTTGTATTTATGCAATCATGGTATTATTGACAGACTGTAGAATGATACCAGTATGTGGCTGACAGACATTTTATGCTTCCTCTGTTGTGTTATGTGCTCACTTTCCAGAATGAGAATAGAACTGGCAGTTCTTATGGTGTTTTGGAGATTGTTCACCAGCTAACTGAGATCCCCGTTTCCTCTAATTATTGTCCAGCCAATTAAAATGTTTCCTCACAAATGCATATACAGCCAACAAGAGAAGATAGCTCAGAGCATGTTGCCCCACGTAAGCATGGCTTAGTCTCTCCAAACCTTGGCAGAACTCCAGCACTAGTAATTCTGTGAATGTTTATCGTCAACAATTTGCTAGCCATTCAAGTTTCATTCAGCACCAGCTGTATCTGCTGTTCAGTATCCTCAGGTGACACAGAAGAAGGACCAGCAAATCATAGTCAAAGCTGGTTTTTTGGTTTAACCGGGAGAAAATGTTGCCATTGTCCAACTGCAATTTCTCAACACATGCCAAGAGTCAGTCCTCGCGTGCTTTTTCTGGGTATTTTGGAAATTGTAACACACTCACTCTAAGCCATCTGGGTTACCCGAGAGCCCTGAGCTTTCTTACACGAGCTCTGACAGATTGCAGGCAGAGTCCAACGCAAAGTCAAAAGCACTTAAGCTCATTACGTCAGCCTCAAAATTATGCTAACATCTCAGGAATCATTAGAGTTGAAGATGTAATACATTTGAGCTTTCTTGTAAGTGCCTTGCCCAATAGATGGAGTGTAACCTCCTGCTCTTTCTTCCGTGGTCCTTGACGTTTCAAGCTCTCCCCTCTCTCTGCCTATCAACTCTTAAAAGGTATAATGAATGTCTCCCTTCTACCAACACTTCAGAGATGTGGATCACATAGCCGTGGTATGAAGACAGTGAAAAGGAAGACAGCTACACATGCATATGGTCTAATTCATTTTTAAAGGATTGTAATTCATCCAGGAACATTATCAATAATTACTAGAAGAATGCCATAATTCACATCAAGAAGATCAGAAGTTTGGCAGGAAGCCTGCATTGTGCTTAGAAATATCACATGTGTACACACAGGATTGTGGAGCATACTAATTGTCTGTAGGGGGCCAGGAGACTTCCCCATAGAGGCAGATAAGAGCTCTGGTAGTATGTTGGTCAGGGACATTCTGAATAAGCCTTACAGCTACACCAGGAAGCTGCTGTAGGAAGAGTAATGGCTGTAGAGTCAAGAGACTAGAAGTGATCCATTTAGCTCTAGTTCTTAGGATTATGCCCCACAGTTTTGTTTTTGGGGGGGCTGGGGGTGCATTCTTACAAAGCAAACTGGAAAGTGGCTGGAAGGAGACAAAGACATGTGATAATTCAAAGCAAAGCATAAGGAAATCATCACCATTCGACGCTAGTTCAGGAAAAAGGTCACGTAAAGTGACTCTCCACCTGGGAACTACATCTCAAAAATTTGCTAACATGCTCTAATTTATAAAACTTGGTATGGTATTTTCAGATGGAAATAGTGTACAGTATGATAATAATCATTTTATTCAGCATCTTTATGAAGCTTCTAGGAGACACTTACCAGTGCTTTCATGGGCTGTTCATATAGAACTGTACTTGTCTTCTATAGGTTGTGGCTGGAGGAGGGTTAACAGACTGAAGCTGTCAATGGCAGACATGGCAGAAGCACCTTTCATGGTGGGTGGGGCTTGAACCCAAAGGGGGAGGGCCACTCTCTTTTCTCCACATTTTCTGCCATCCCCTTTTCTCTGTTTCTGACATACAAATCCCCCCCCCGCCCCATTCTTCTTCCTTGTCAGCTGCATGAAATCCGGCTGAAGGTCAAATGACATTCAGCCAAGGTTCCCCACCCCTGTCCTTAGGTCTACTTCACACTTTACTGCCATACATTGCCGCCATCTTGTGGCCAACCTCCCACACCTTCTGCCAATTTCCACCTACAAGGTTAGGGCATGTCACCTGGGATTACCTAGTGCACTAGCACTGCTTCTGCCCTATTCTGAGATGTTATGAAAATAGTGTGTCACTCATGATGCATCCTAGAAAATGTGGGTAGAAGCCGCATACATTACCAGAAATGTGGGAGTGAGATATGGCAGCCATGGTTTTTTTTGCAGGCATGGAACAGGGAAGCTAGAATAGGGTGCTCTGCAGTTGTATGTGCATTCCAGGACTGCTATGTGAACCAGGTCTCTATGGGGAGTGGGTGATGCTGTGGTCTAAACCACTGAGCCTCTTGGGTTTGCTGATCAGAAGGTTGGCAGTTTGAATCCCCGTGACAGGGTTAGCTCCCATTGCTCTGTCCCAGCTCCTGTCAACCTAGCAGTTCAAAAGCATGCCAGTGCAAGTAGATAAATAGGTACTGCTGCGGATGGAAGGTAAACGGCATTTCCGTGCGCTCTGGTTTCTGTCACGGTGTTCCGTTGTGCCAGAAGCAGTTTAGTATTGCTGGCCACATGACCCGGAAAGCTGTCTGTGGCTCCCTCGGCCTGAAAGTGAGATGAGCACCGCAACCCCATAGTCGCCTTTGACTGGACTTAACCATCCAGGGGCCCTTTACCTTACCTATGGGGTACACACAGATTACCAGAAATGGCTATCTGGTCCCTGATTCTGAAGGAAACAGGTCACACCACCTTGGTGAAGCTAACCAGCTCTGCGTCTGGATAGTGCTTGGATGCAAGACCACATGGGAATTACACCTGGAAAAAAAAGACATGATACACATACATACATAATTCAATTCAAACATACCTACCTACTAGGAAGGCTTAATGACAAAATTAAAGAGAACAGAGTGATATGTGTGTGATATTTAAAATGCTGTCAAACAAACCATTCATATTTTGCTAGATAGGCACATGATAGGACAGTGGCGTAGTGTGGGGGGTGCAGGGGGGGCCGGCCGCACCGGGCGCAACATCGGGGGGGGGGCGCGCTCGCACTCGCAGCTCTCTGCCCCTACCTGGCTAACTCACTCTCTCTCACTGCAGTGCTGGCTGTGCGAATCCGATCCGAGCCGCTGGGTCGCCGCCCACTGTGGAGGGGGTGGGTGCCAGGCGTGCGGTGCGGAGAGAGAGCGAGGGACTATCTGGGGGAGGGACAGTGCAGCGGCCGCCTAGCGCAGCGCTGAGCGCGGGAGAGAACCACACTAGACCAGACCAGGCAGCAGCAAGAAGAAGCTGGCAGTGGCGGCAGGTTAGGGGTTAGGGGGCGCAAATTACTTGCCTTGTCCCGGGTTAGGGGGCGCAAAGTACTTGCCTTGCCCCAGGTTAGGGGGCGCAAATTACTTGCCTTGCCCCGGGTGCTGACAACCCACGCTAAGCCGCTGTGATAGGAGCTGAAGGTGCTAGAGAGAACTCTGTGAGAGACACTCCTACTGTGCCCAGGGGAGGGCATAGCAATGTATTCTCCTACCTCCCTAGGCAAACCCTCTTTCTCTCTTTCCATCCCTTTTCCGCTCTGCCAGCAACATGACAATGTCTGCCATGTCTGAGCTCCAAGCACAGACTACATTTTAAACTAGATTTAGGTACGTCTTTGTACCTGAATTAGCATTGTAAGCCTGCATGAACAAAGCTGCTATATATTTTACTCTTCAATAAGTATTCTGAGTGAATAAATGTTATTTTTACTTTTTACAAGACTGTTTGCGTGATGGTCATTTTAAGAGGGAAATGCCAGGAAAATCCAGTCTTCCTTAAGGCATCCTGGTTTATTTAAATTAAAAGGCTAAAACTAGCCTATCTAAGCTTCCCCTTTAAGCTGCAAAGGGATGGCACTCTGCTAAACTCACAAACGTGAGGTAATAGCTAACAAATATATGCTCTCCTAGCTTTTATTCACATCCCAACAATATGTTTATCTTCAGTCTTTTAAAATCAAGCATTTCCCAGGGTAAGATACAGATACAGAAATGCACTTGACGAGCCGGATTTGTTCCTGCATTGTATCCAGAGATGTGCTGCAGGCCAATTTCTAATATGTTTTAGGATACACATGTGCTATGTTTCATGCATGCTTTGTAGAGAACAGAGAGGGAGAGAGGGAGGGTGAGCCAAACCCTGCCAAACCTGCATCTCGTATATCCTAATGTGCCACTGGCCATCTCTTTTCCAGAAGACGGATGTTTGTACTCTGAGTACCTCTCCAGAGAGCTAATGGCCGACATGGCATTATTACCAGCTTGCAATGAGCTCCTTTTTTTTTTTTATGATGGTAATTTGTTACACCGGTTTGCCACACACCCGCTGCTTCCTTGTTAATCCAATAATCTATATGAGAAAAGCAATTTGACATTCCCCCTTCCCATCTGCCGCCCATCACCCAATCTATATCTTAACTATCAGTGATTTATTAATGGCATCTACATTAAGCACATCTCTGCTTGGTTGGCGCCCCCCCCTCCTTTCAGACACACTCCTTGGCTATGTTTAGAGAGCAGAATCAGCAAGGAGATAAAAAGCAACAATGAGATCAAATGGGCTGCTGGGATTCATTCAGATAATTCACAGACAAGCAGGCAGGCAGGGGTTGGGGGGGGGGATGGACGAAGCACCCAGCCAGTCTGGAGGCCATTCCCCCAATGCAGCACACAGGACCTCTCTAGCTCACAACATAGCCCATTATTGCCAGTCCAGACAGAGTTTAATTAATGTTAGAAAGGCAGTATATTGTTCTAATATTAGAGATGGCTTTCACTCTATTGCCATGCGAGCAATATCTACGAGCTTTAGTCTTACAATATCAACAGTGTAAGGCAAGTTTCAGTCCTAAGAACCAAGGAGAAAGCATCACCGACTTAGATAGTTGTGGAGTCGGGTGAGGGGTAGACTTTGAGAGTCTGCCATGTAGCTGTTTCCTGGAAACCTGACAACCTACCTCTTAGCAAGCCACAGTAATACAAGTGATAGATTGCTCTGTAGCCCAGAAAAATGTTCCCCAAGAAAGTTGCTTCTGAGGCAAAAAAGAAGGGGGAAAAACCCCCAGACCATCTATACTTAACTTTTACACTAATCTTCAATTAACTCAGCTTTCTGGGTTTCAGCTATGTGCTGGCTATATATACTAATATATATCCATTTGTACCAACTGTGCAAAACTGCTTTTGAAAAACCCATTAGCTGTAGATGCTCTAATAATAGGTATTTGTGTTCTCCATTGTATTCTGTAAGATCCCAGGTAGGTGTGAGCCTTTTTGCAAGTATTGGAAAGAAACATATGTAGCTAATTATTTGATTTTCACATATTGATTTCTTCCTTTTTTGAAGGGAAGCAGAGGAATCAGCTTCCCACAGTGCACAGTCAGATGCCTTTGGGAAGCCTACACACAAGGCTTGAGGGCAATAGCTCTTTGCTACAGTTGCTTCCCAAAGGCTAGTATTCAGAGAGGCATAAACCTCTGTACACTGGGGTTTCTTGGAGCTATCTTCTCCACTAACCTTATCCATTGATTGTCTTATCTTCTATGATTTTGTCTAGTCTCCTTTTAAAGTCATCCAAACCAGTGCCCATCACCACACTGGTGAATTCCAAGTGTTGATTTATCTATTGTCTGAAGAACTACTTTCTTCTGTCTGACCTACATCAACTTTGAATCAACTTCGCTGAGTAACCTGATTTTACTGCAATGAGAGAGGGAACAAAAGCTCTTTCTATCCACTTTCTCCACAACATGGGTGCAGCTTGGGGCCAGAATACCCAAAATATCATCTCACCTCTTATATGCCCACTCAATGACTGTGCTCTGCTGCAGAGAACATTCTGCAGATAACATTTTTTTCTGCACAACATAGGAATTGGGCCTTCAGTGCAGTGCTACCTAGCCTTTGGAATTCCCTCTCATTAAATATTAGGGGAGAACTGTCTTTGTTACCTTTTTGGCACCTACTGAAGACCATGAGCCTCAAACGTGATTGGATTACTCATAATTTTTTGAAAGAGGTGGGGGAATACTTCAGCTCCTAGAACATGAGTGGGGCATCTGTGGCCCTCCAAATGTTGTTCTACTACAATCAACCCTGGCCAGCATGTCTAATAGTCTAATAGCATGTCTAATAGAGAGCCAGTGTGGTGTAGTGGTTAAGAGCGGTAGTCTCGTAATCTGGGGAACCGGGTTCGCATCTCCGCTCCTCCACATGCAGCTGCTGGGTGACCTTGGGCCAGTCACACTTCTTTGAAGTCTCTCAGCCCCACTCACCTCACAGAGTGTTTGTTGTGGGGGAGGAAAGGAAAGGAGAATGTTAGCCGCTTTGAGACTCCTGAAGGGGAGTGAAAGGCAGGATATCAAATCCAAAC